>NW_017259280.1:148928-183343 GCF_001594045.1 Atta colombica | reverse complement strand
TATATATATATATATATTACATTACATGTTTCGGTCTCATTGAGCCATCTTCAGATGTGAAAGTTGTATATGAACAGGTGATGTTATTGTTATTAAACGCAGTCGAAATAGAAATTAATAAAAAAGAAATAAAATTATGAACATGTTAATGAAGATCAGAGAGATATTTTATAGAGAGACGAAAATTATTCGCAAAACGGCTGGACGATCAGTTATTTAAAATTTCTCGATGTTCTGTCGATGACAAGTCAAGTTAGATATAAATTAAAAGAAAACAAAAAAGAAAAAAAATTCGAGTAAAAGCTCTTCACTCTTGTAAAATAACTGGCCATTTAAATTTCGCATGTCGAGAAGATGCTCGTCAATTATTAAATTATTCAGCGTCAATAGTGTTAGTTTGTAATGAAATAATATCGCAGTGGAAAATTGTATCACAATATAAAATTAACGATGTATAGAGATAAAAATTAATATACCAAAAAATATTTAAAAAAAGATCCGTGTTAAACATGTATGTTACTTTCTCGACAAATGAACACTGATTGAAAAATAATAAAATCATCTCGGTATTGCAATGTCAGATTTTATTTATTAGCGATATGTAAGTTTTGTGTTTACGTTTCTGAGATTAAGCGCTTATTATAACAAGAATCTTTGTCTAAAATTTTATAATATTGTCCCAATCAAAGACATAATCACGTTCCGTTATCACTAATCAAGCAGATGTGTTTCATCGAATATGATTTTTGTGTTAATTAATTCTTGTTTTAAGTTTTTTGCCCTCTGTTCCACACATGATACATCATTACAGCTGATTTTATACATTATTTTTGAAAGATGGTGTTGAGGGTCTTTATGTACTTTAATGTATTTATGTAATTTGTCTGAACTATAGAAAGATACCCTGATGTCGTCACTATTCAATTTTATGAATTTATCTGTTAAAGAATAAAAGGTACAGTGAACCACGATGGAAATACTGAACATCTTTCTCTTCTAAGTTATTGTGCGGTATGATCTTCCTTCGTAGAATACATTTGACTCCGTTATTAATTGTTTCGAAAATAAAATTAAGAGGTAGTCATTCTGTAATATTTCAATTATCATCGTCAACTTTTTGAATGGTATTCTGAGTTTGAGAGTAAAAGAATTCAATCTATTAAACCAATGATAATTCCACTTTTTTTGTGAGAGGATGGTTTGAAAAAAAATTTAGAAATCTCCTCAAAAAGGTCGGTACCAATCCAAATTTAGTTGATCCGTATAACAAATCAAACTAACCAAAACTTCTTATAAATCAAAGAACTGGAAAAAATACGGGCAGTAGAAATCAAGCGCAAAAGACGTCACGCAAATAATATACCTATGAAGTGTGAAACTTCTTTATTCACTAAAACGCGCTTACATGTTTCGACTCACTTTTGAGTCTTCCTCAGAGATAACATAAACTAACATATAAAAATTGTGAATAAAAGTTATCCTGTTATGGCTCCCCTACATTGAGAATTTAAATGTCGGAATTAAAATCAAAAAGAGTGAAAGAAAAAAGAAAAGAAAAAAAGAAACTAGAAAATATCATAAAATAGAATATGGAGAACTAATTTATCAAACAACTTTAAGATTATAATTAATTATCTAGCAAATATTACAAATTACAAATACAATTACAAATTAGTTAGGTCCGTTTCCCTAAAGATAGCTCCAGCTGTTGTGAATGGTTTATAGTGACAACTGATTTTGGCGGTTTCAGAGAGGTTAAACATCTGCTAATAATATTCAGTTTATATCGCTTTGAGTTTCATACGAAAACCTTGATTTTTACTGTGTTTGAAATGTCGAATTTTGTGTTAACCAAGCAGCATTTGCGGGAGGTTTTGATTTTCTGCTTTAATAGGAAGAAAAGTGCGGCTGAAGCCCATCGAAAGCTTGTCGAAGTTTATGGTGACACTGCACCAACTGATAAATCATGTAGGGAATGGTTTCGACGTTTCAAGGATGGAGATTTCAGCGTTGAAGACAAGCCTCGCTCTGGACAGCCAAATAAATTCGAAGACAAAGAATTAGAGGCATTACTCGAAGAAGATCAGAGTCAAACGCAAGAGGAGCTTGCAGAATCATTGGGGATATGGGGACTCAACAAGCCGTTTCTGTACAATTGAGAGCCATGGGAATGATTCAAAAACAAGGAAATTAGGTGCCTTATGAACTGAAATCGAGAGATGTTGAAAGGCGATTTTTCACTTGTGAACAGCTGATTAAAAGACAACAGAGCATCGGATTGTGACTGGAGATGAGAAGATGGAGATGGATATTCTACAACCAAGAAGAAAAAATACTACGCTAAGCCTAGTCAATCGTTGTCATTGATCTCAACATCAACACTACGGCTGAACATTCATGATTCGAAGATCATGCTCTGTATCTGGGACCAAAAGAGTCTTGTTTACTATGAGCTGCTGAAACCTAGCGATTCCATTACGGGCGATCGGTATCGACTACAATTGATTTGTTTGAGTCGTGCATTGCGAAAAAAAACGACCGGAATACGAGCAAAGACATGATAAAGTTATTCTTCTTCATGATAACGCTCAGCCTCAAGTCGCTAAAGTCGGAAAAAAATATTTGGAAACGTTCAAATAGGATGTTTTACCGCACCCGCCGTATTCTCCATTGCTCCTTCTAATTCCTGGTTGTTCCGAAGGATGCAGCATGATTTGGCAAGTCACCAATTCACATCTTTCGCAGAAATTGGCTCCAAAATTGGTTCACCTCCAAAGACGAGTTATTTTTTCGAGATGGAATTCGAAAATTGAGACCCTGAGAGAAAAAAGTAGTAGGCAGCGATGGACAATACTTTAATTGATCTGTTTATTCATTTAGTTTTGAAATAAATGCACAAAAAAACGGACCGGACTAATTTGTACTCCCAATATAAGGACGCTCACCATGTTCAAAGAACATCATATCGCAAACATTACTATAAAAATAATTTAAGAACCGGCTCCTGATAATGTCAGTCAGTCAGTATCAGACACGGAGTCACTTTTTGTTTTTTAGCTAGTACTTTTCTGAAGTAATAAATGGAAAAATATAACAGCGTTAATCAATTCCAAGAACAAGAAAGTTGAAAAGTAATCGATAAACACGCCAGAAAGACTGCATACGAACGACATTGACTGACAACAACTCAAGCCTTTATAGCTTGTCTATGTTGTGAGATAAGCATTGAGAAGTCCCTCCATATCGTCTGCAGATTGAGTCTATGGATCTGTCTCCTGATAAATATTATCTCTGAAATCAATCTCTTCCTGTAGTAAGGCTTCTCGTCTAGTATTGTAACATTGTCCCAATCAAAATCATGGCCTTTTTGCAACTGATGCTCCATTATGACATTACGAGATGTTCCATCGGATGGTTCTTATGCTCCGTGATTCTTGATCTCAGCTGTCTACACATCTGCCCCACATAACTTGTATCGCAACTCTTACACGAGATCTTATAAACAATATTCTTTCTTCTCACGCGGTAAAGGTAAGTCCTTAATGAATTCATTTAATCAATTGTACTCTAATGAATTCTCGCAATTTATTAGTACTATAAAACAATACCTCATACGCTCGTTATTCAATCTATTTTCTCAGTAATAAAAGGAATTCATTGTTCCTTTTATTCGTGAGAATAAAAGGAACAATGAACCATGAAGGCTGCACTATTTCAACCTTATTATCATTAGCAATTCTTCCTATTACTAGCCATAATAATTTTCTTCGAACGATTGTTAATATTCTCAAATATAAAGTTCAATGAATAACCATTCTCTAGCAATATTTTAATAATGAAATACAAATTATCAAGGTGAAATTTAGGATTCGAAAACTATCCTATCAACTAATTCCGCGATTGTATCTATTTTTTAAGAAACCGGGTGCTGTGATCAAAAATTCAAATATCTATTCGAAAAAGTCGACTTATGGTACCAATTGAACTCCATCAACTCATTATTCCTATATCATCCAAAAAATCATAACAAAAAATTCAATCTATCACGCCTACTTCCATAGTGCAACTGAAGCCTAGGATGCTGAGAATTAAAAATATCAAGAATAAAACTAATCGAAGACGCAGATGCCGCCAAAATGTCGTCAACAAACCTATAGTAAAAGGGCAACGAAAACCGAATCGAAGATAAAACTCTAACTTCTAGCTTTCGCATAACTAGATTCGCTAATGGGAGACAACGGAGAGTCCCGTAAGTCTGCCTATATATAAAACACTATCAAAACCAAAAAAAGTAGAATCTAAAACAAACTGAACCGTTTTCATGAATTCCTCCTCCGATAAACAACAATCTCTAGAAATAAATCGAGAATGATCTTTAATACCATCGCATAGTCAATGAGGACGTTAATGAAGAGGCTCACAACATCCAATGACTGAATTAATTAATTCATCACTCAAACGTCCTCTACCATCAAGTTCCTTAACAAGTTTAAAACTATTTTCGATATGAATCTATTTGCTATAGGAATTGTTTTTATGATAACATTATGAAGAAACACCGCTAACAAATATAAAGGGCTATTTATCGAAGAAAATATTTATTATACGAAAGGGATAGTCCTGCTTATATATCTTCGGAAGAGCGTAGGCTTGAAGTATCCCATCATTACATAACAAACTTTTATATGTGAAATTAGCTATATACTTTTTTTTCCTTTTAACTAACTAATAAAGCGCATAAGTCCGTTACCATCCTCCTTGTCGGATCCCTTTCAACTATCTCAAGTATTCACATCCTGAAGCATCTCATTTATCCTAGAAGGATATACCTGTCTATCCAATGTTACCGTCACATTCCCTTTATCCACATGAAAAAAATAAAAATAAAAATAATTCTATCATTCATATCTTAAAAAAACTCTAGTGTCTTTCGCTAGCTATGACAAACTCCTATCTACTTCCGTACAATGTAAGAAACAAGAAGCTAAGTTATTTAGTACAGAAAGTGAGTGCTTTAAGATCTGCTCATCAATAGGCAATTTGTTACTGTTAAATATTACTTTCAATACACTTAATAAGATCGATCGTTAAATTTAATCTATTGTTCAAAGATAAGGCAGAATTTCAGTTAATGTCATTGGATGTTGTGTGGATTGTCCTCTTCACTAACGTCCCCATTGACTATGCGATGGATTGTATTAAAGACCATTGGCGATTTATTTCTAGAGATTGTTGTTTACCGGAGGAGAAATTCAAAGCGGTTCAATTTGTTTTAGATTCTACTTTCTTTGATAGTGTTATATATAGGCAGAATTATGAGACTCCTATGGGCTCTCCGTTGTCTCCCATCATCGCGGATCTAGTTATGCGAAAACTGGAGGTTAAAGCTTTGTCTGCGATTCGGTTTCCGTTACTCTTTTACTATAGGTTTGTTAACGACATATTATTAGTGGCACCTGCGTGGTTAATTTTATTCTTGATATTTTTAATTAGCAACATCTTAGGCAATTGGCACTATAAAAATTCCCAAGTATTGTATCATTCTCGGTACATTATACATACAGTGTATAAAGTATATATAACCGAAATAAAGAATAATTTTTCTTAATTTGGACCCTCCTAATCACTCGACACCTTCACAATAAACAAAGGAAAGAAGTCCTTTAGAGATATGTTCGTTTTGAAGAAAATCATAAAAAGAACAAAACAAATTTAATTTTCGGACTATTGTTTTTAAAGCGGTTATTGTTTTCATGTACTGCAACTTCAGCGATAATACTTCAGAAACAGAGAGTATGCGCATCGATTTCCAGATAGAAGAGTACCGAATCGGCGAATCATTACATTAACCATATCAGTGTTTGGCTGCAACATGAATTATCGTACAAGATACGTTTTGTTTTTTTTTTGTGATTTTTTTCCAAGCAAAAACGATTATATAAAAAACTTTTTTTTTCAATCAATTAAATCAATCCCCTACACGCCGAAGTTTGACCATTTAAATTCGGAACATCCTATATATGTATGTAAGTGTATATATGTATGTACATACGTACATGTTTTCTTAAATAGCGCTCAGTAATTATATAATGCTATGTCTCATCAAAAATTGAATCGAAAAGTCTTGAGTCACTTTTTCTCTATAATACTTAATGTAGTAATTATTATCGAGTCAAGGTAATGAAATTGGCGCCATTAGACAGGTACACGTTAATGACACGTGCCTAATAATGTGTGTTTACGTATTATACATTACCGAACACGTAGTTCACACATTCTCTTGAATAAAAAACGTAGAATATCATAAAAAAAAATGGTTCAGAACATTTTGACTCAATTTTTTATTAGGAATAGCGTAATATGATTAGTAGCACTATTTAAGAAACATCCTATACAGGATAACTCGAAATAAAGCCTTAAAATATCATCCTCCTGTGACTTCATCCTAAATGATTTTTTTCTTTACCAAAATTTTATCTGAAGCTTAATTTTTAAATTCTAGCGAAAAATAATTAGCAAATTAAGGTACGCATAAGATTATCTTATTTTTATCTTATTTTTAAAAATAAGATAAAAAGTGCTGAAAATATGCTTCTCGATTAGAATCTAAGTGATACGTTACGTATCTTTTTATCTTAACTAACCAACTTAAATTCTATCAAATTAAAAAGTAAAAACAATTAGAATCTTAGACCATGTGAAAACACAAACGATAAATTAGAAGTCTATACCGGTCGAAGCTGGATCTTTAATGCTCTTAAATAATTTCTATGTGAATTTACCAATACTAAATACGTAATTATTGTATTTGAACTGCACGCCGAAATGATTTTTTGAATTTGTAAACGCAATCAAACTACTATAGTAATATCACAAATTAAATTTATAAGCAATTTAATAATTTGACGCTTAATTTAACATCATATTAGAAAGATGTTAATATTACTAAAAAATAAAACTTAAGTGGTATTATCTTTATTTACTTATTAATTCTAATTATATGCATCATTTATATAAGATTTGATATCAACAACTGGCGTTAAGTTAAATTCCACAAAATTTTATGTATCATTCATATAAAAAGATTTGGTGCCAATAATTGGCACCAAGTTAAATCTCATATTAAATTAAATAAATAATATTAATTCTAATGATATGTATCATTCATTTTAAAAGATTTAATATCAACAATTGGCGTCAAATTAAATTTTACAACAACTATAAATAAAATAAAGAATATAATCCAAGTAGTACTATCTTTAACTTTTGAACAACGAAACCTATATATATATATCTTTATATTCCTATTACAGGATCTTTTTATTTCGATCTAAATGACTTTAATTCTTCTTATATGTAATTTTTATATTGCAATTCATTTAAAGACATTTTTCCTTCCAATCAAAGTAATAGTTATTTAATTCTCCTTCAAAACATTATTCAAAATGTTATGACAAAATTACATTATCTTGTCCTTTCAAACGTTACCACAAAAAATTAAAGAAGTAAACATTTGGTGCTGCTAGATCGAATAAAAAAAATTATAGAAATAATTTAGTTTAATAATGGTTGATAAAAATAAATAATAAAAGATAATTATAATTTTAATGTAATAATGAATTTAATCAGAATGTTTTTTTTACATTGAATAAAATTTACTATTTATTCCTTTTTTCTTCATAATGTGTGTCTTACAAATACAGGTTTATTTATCTTTAACTAATCCAGAATCGAAGTGGTGATGACGGCAATGATGCAAAGGATCACCGAGCTGACTGGAAGTGGCTCCACAAAAAGCCGAAGTAATTTACTTTCATGACAAGACTTCGAGGGAGCCTCCAACAAAGATGGTAGTTAGGCCAATCCGTATCGAAGTGAGCCACACGATGAAATATCTGGGGCTCACATTGGATGAAAGGAGGAGAAAAGATTCTGGAGGCATTTTCAGATTATTCAGATCGGACATGATAGCAACAGCACTGTGACGCCTTCTCTTCTCAATCTTGATCTAAACTCCAAAGTCCAGCATCTATGCAAATATAATGCAATTGGTGCTCCTTTGTCGGAGCATCGCTATGGCCCAAGGAGATCGTCAAATAAACGCAAACAGACGAATCGCTGCACGGATAACTTGGGCCTACCGCACAGGGTTGCCAAGTTGAAAAAAAATAATTTCCTTAGAATTTGTAGTAAAATTTCCCGAGAAAAAAAATTCTTGAAAACAAAATTTCCGAGAAATTCCTAAAAAAGTAGAAAATTTTATAAAAATTTAGAGAAAAAAATCACAAAATTCCTGAGAAAAAATTATTTTTTTATTTTATAATATGTTTAATAAATAATGTGCACAAACTAGAATGTAAACAAATTATTTTATTTTAATAATGAAAGTACTTCACAAATATAGAAATATAGCATTATTTAATATAATATTACGAATTATATTCATGTACATTGTATACACTTCCTAAATCTGTATTAGTTTTTAAGTACCTTAATTTTTATTTATTAAAAAAATTTTCAAAAAATGCCTTCAAAATTGACTCTCAAACGTAAAGACCCTCTTAACTATTATTATAATTTTTGAATTGTTTTTATTAGTTTTAACATTTCCTCTCTCACACACTCCGACGACGAGAAATAAATTCATTGGAAGTTTTAAATGCATTACATCATGTCTTTTCTTGCCGACCGACTACCGAGAGTGTGGATGAGGTTGACTATTCACTAACACAATCACGATCGACTGGCCAGCAGTGGGTCACCTTCTACATCGACAAACACGGTACAAAAACATATTTCAATAGCTATGGCTTGTCGTTGGCAAAGCTTAAGCTTTGGACTCAAGATTCCTCTTCGCCGAAACTCCACCACATATCGCTGAAATACGACACTGCAAGGAATACTATCTCAAACTTGCGGGCAATACTGCTATGTATTTCTATATTTTATGTGTAATAATTATAATCTTAGTTTTTCAGTCTGCTTATCTCTGATTGTAAACGCAATGTAAACCAATTGATCGTATAGTTATTTCATAAATTTTTTCTTCGTCGTAAACATAAAAAAATAAATTCTCATGTTATATGCCGTCATGTTCAATCTACTCTTTTAAAAAATAAAATATAAAACAAATTTTATGTAATATCACTTTTTTTCTTTTTAAAATAAACATTTTTGATCATGTAAATTTCTGTTTCTTACGCCTAACCTCGTCTCCTTTTACATTAGTCATCTTTTCTCACGTATTCCAGATTTAGATAATGTTCATTAAAAAATATAGAAAAAATTTTTCTTTTAAAATAATGAATTCGAATCAATGTACCGATTACGATGTTGCGTGCCGGCGCGAACTTGTTCATTCCTATTTTACTTCCCCTTTTTCCCTAGTGAAAGCAAGAACATTTTCTCTCGAAAATACTCGTAAAAGTCCTCGTCATAAATAATAAGAAAACTCTTTCATTAAAACGTTAATACGCTAGTGACATTAAGCCGCTTAGCAAAAAATTATCTACAGAACAAAAAATTGTATTTATATCCGTTGCCCGCATCTTCCCCCTTCCCCCGTAACGAAAAAATGTCTCGGTCCCGAGATTTCCTTGGTGTCACAGTATTCATCCCTGCCGACTCCTTCACCCTTTTCACTTGGGCGACTATGGACAGACTATGGACACCAATCAGCGTGTAGGCAGCCATGGACTGAATCAATCAAAACGCACCATTCAATTACTTCATTCCATATCCTCGCGTCATTGACCAATCAGAGCATGCCATTTTCCAAACAGGTCACATCTCCGGCGCCGGAGATGGAGTAGTGGGAGTTTGTTTTGATGGCCCATATACTATTGACGCTTCTTTGATTAACACACAAATCTTACCATAGATTTTTCTCAAAAATGAAATTATAATAGTTTAAAAAATTACGGTCTTAATGGTCACAAAAAAGTAATAACTCAACGGCCATTCTGGAGAGATATTTGCATAAATTTGAGATATACATAAATTTGTATGTCTGGAGATACGGTAGTGTCTCGGCGCTAAGCCAAGTATAGCGATTGCTGTGGCGAGCCGGTAAATTGCGGGGGATCGAGATTGTTATATCTCAATATGGACAGAACCGACACATTCTATGTACGCTTAATAGCATACACTCCGATTGTATAGTAATGCTTTTATTTTTCTTTACGTGCCCTATGAGCGGAGATATTGCGACGTAAAATATGAATCTAAAATTTTTAGGCCCGATTGCACCAACGTTATTTTAATTTTAAGCGAGATTTAAAATTCTTTCTGTTTGTCTCTTTTTAATTTTAAAACGAGACAGATAGAGATTTTAGTCTTGTTTAAAATCAAAGTGATATTGATGCAACCGGGTAAGATAAGAAACATCTTAATATAAGAAACGTCGTTATCATCGCCGCTACGGAGTGAAGGAAATATCCTTTTGGAATTTTTGGCGCAAGAGACAAATATGACGCTAGCAATGGTTATATCACACATGGTCAGCGAGCGTTGCGAGCGCTGCAACAGTTCTGCACAGTCTGCAGAGATTATAAGTGAAGTTTATGGTCACGCGATCGTGGAGGAGTTGAATAAGTGTAATTGTGACTAAAGTATATAATATCCCAGTTGTATATAATATCCCAGTTGTATATAATATCCCAGTTGTATATAATATCCCAGATACTTCAAATATTGACTTCAAATATTACTTCAAATACTTTTAGTCAAGTGTTTTCGCATAATTAAAAATAATATTTGATCAGCGAGCATTGTGATCTGTACGATAATGTCTCGGTCGGTTTAAACAAGGATCAGTAAAGTCAGTATAAGTGTCTCGGTAATAATAAAGGTAATTGTGATGAGCCTCTTCATCTTCAATGTTGATAAAATTAGGCTTATTCGACGTGTTTTTGCATGAAAAGAATGAATCTGATAAAAGAAGTGTCGCTCCGCATGGAAGAAGTATTAATGGTTAAAATTTACGTTCCGTAGACTCAATAGTTGAGTGAGTGCTCGCTGTTATTCTTTTATTATTTAATCAGCATTTTAGATCTGAAAGAACAGCTAACTATTGAGTCCGCTGAACACAGCTATGACTATTCGGGCTAGGAAATCCGTTACATCGATGACATAGAGAAACACGTGAGGCTAGAATAAGTATTTTTTGCTTCAATTACACAAATTCTCTGCTGTAAAACACATTTTCTGCTTCAAGAATACAAATTATTTTCTATATAATTTTTATTTTTACAATAGAGAATTTGTTTTGATTAAATATTTATTTACTTTAAAAACACAAATTATCTTCTTTAAAATTCTTTATTTTAAAAACAAATTTTCTACTGTAAAAACAAAAATTATATAAATAACAAGACATTGAATCCAACAGTGTCTGCCAAAGATACTTTAAACTACTTTCCACTACTAATTTCCATATTTTTGTATACAAATATTCTTTCTTATTCAAATTATATAAATTGATTTAGTTCGATAAATGAGATAATGAAGAAATAGCTCATTTTTATACTGAGATTTGGATGAATATTGTCATCAGTAATCGAGCAATTAAGTAATGAGATTGCTATATGGATTTGTTAATAGCAATTACATTGAATTACTAAATGTATAAGTTATATTGAATTGATACAATGTGATTTGATATGATCAATTAAATTATGAGACTATCAATTACGATCAAAGTTAGTCAATATATATTTTAAATACAATTATCTCAGAACTATGATTGCGCGTCAATTTTACTTTCGGATTTGTAATTCAATTAATCTGGGATGCTAATAATTCCCCGAAATTAAATTAAGACCTGTAAAAAATTTATGAAAAATATTACTAGGTTAAGAATCGAATTCGGATTTCACATATCCATAACATCCTCAGAGATTATTTCATTCTCACAGATATCATAATGGATCTTTGGATTTTTGTTGTTTATTGTCTTAAATTACAGCAACGAAAAGAAAAAAGAAAAAAATGATTATTAGATATTTTCTGCTTAATCCGTAAATAATTGATCGCACTAATATTGATGATTAGACGTTTTGTACTGTGGACTTGTGCATCGAAATCTTTTGAGATTAACATTTATTATATTTACATCGCTAGTGCGACGAAGAACAGAAGAAAAATCTATATATTATTTTATTTATAAGACTTTAAAATATCATTTATATTACAATATAATATTTGCGTTCAGCAAAAAATGCAATATTTAAGTTATTTATTATTAAAGATACTTGTACTACAAATAAAAATTTGAGTGTTAAAAGATTTATATAAGTTTCTTTTATTATCTTAATGGACATACTTATTTTTCAAAAAATTTTTAATTTTACATATATCAGAAAAATTTTGATCTTTCAAAATTTATACGGATTTCTGTTATAATTTTTAAATAAACATCATAGTAGACATTATTTCTATTGTTTATTATCTTCTTCATCTCATCTTAAATTATAGGCAATGAAAAGGAGAAAAAAGATGGCTGATTAGGTATTTTCTACTTAATCTAACTAATTGATTGCACTGATACTGATGATGAGACGTTTTGTGCTGTGGACTTGTGCATAGACAATCTTTTGGACTCTACAATTATTTACGTCGCTAGCGAAGAACAGAAGAAGAACAGAAAAAAGATCTGTATATTAATTAGACTTCAGAATCAGTTATATTATAGTGATTGTGTTCAGCAGAAAAAAGGAAGAGCTGTGCAACTGATGTAAAATTCTTCATTATCATTGGGTTACATTCAAATCCAAGAAAATCTAAAAGCAAAAGCCAATCATATCAAGAATCTTACAATGGTTGCAAAGTTATCTTTTCTGCTAAACGTGTTATTGTTAAATTATTTCGCTGACTTTTGGTAAATATTCGAGGGAAATAGTGTTGTAAAATTAATAGGAAGTATGATATTAATTAGCGTTATTATTATTAAGTAGTGCTAGAATTTTTTAATAAAAAATATAAAATTAATATGTTAAAAATTTTTAATTTAAAGAATTAATATATTAAAAATTTTAATTTAAAGAATTGCATCATGAAGAAAAATTGAAATGGCAAACTAAAAACGCAATATTTATTTATTATTAAAGATATTACAATACAAATACAAGTAAAAATTTGAATTAAAAGGTTCATACAAATTTCTTTTATTATTTTATTGGATATACTCCTTTTTCAAAAGATTTTCAATTTTACATATAAAAAAAAAAAATTTTTTTTTGATATTTCAAAATTCATATAAAATTCTGTTATTATCAAAAATATATAATAAGCAATATATATTTACAACTATTCTAGATTGAGACTATTTGTATTCCTATTTTGAAAATCTTTTATTCCAACCTCGTAAAGAAAAGTAATAGTAACTTTAACTTTACTTTAAAGATAATTTCATTGAAGATATTCCTATTCTGATTCAAGTAAAAATTATTTTAATTCTCTTTAAAAGTTATTAAATAAATTCAAAATTATAAAAAAATAATATTTTTCTGTTTTTTTTATTTTTCTTCAAAAAAAAAATTATATATACAGGATGTCTATTAAGATGGATCCGAGCTACATTGGGAGGTGGAGAAGGGAACAAAAAATTCTTATACTATTTTGAGATACTCGCTATAGTTTTCGAATTAGAAAATGAAATATCTAAGCCAATATGCGAATATGCCGCGCCGCGCGAATTCGTAGGACGACTCACTCGAGCGGCGACGGCGGCGGGAGATTGAAGTAGCGCTTCGTTGCCTAGCACAGCCTGGCGGTTCTATGTGTTTCGCTGCATCGCGCCTACACTATCCAAAAATGTTATTTTAGCTGAAGTTTTTCTTATACATTTCTTATCATTAAAAAATCATGTTATTTAGCACGATTAAATACGTTTTAACACAATTATAGATATGTAATTAATTAGAACATTACGCAAAGCATAATATACTGATCATCGCGATACCTTTCCGCTTGGTGATACTCCAGATACATTTTACACGATAATTTGGTTTACTTGGTTAATGATGAATATTTAAGTTTAAAATTTGACAATTACATTCATTAAAATGTTGTTGAATCAATTTTGGACTCAAAATTACGAAATATTTATTACTTAAGACACTATTAATAAAAATATGGCAACATTGAATAATGGCGAATCGAAGAGAACATGATGTAGCCTTCCATAAAAATAGTTAAAAAGTTAGTTTTGTTAATATAGTATAGTTATAAAATAGTTCGGTTATAAAATTAACAAAAAAATACAGTTTATTGCAGAATATATGCATGTATACAAATTTATATGCATATAACTTATAACCTTAAGTAGGTATAGGCGGGTTCTAACCCTAGGGAGCGCGGGGCGCGGGGGGGTACTCGTAGGCGTGGGGAGGGGGAAGGCACGGGAAGGCCCCAGCACTATTATAGTTTATGTAAACATAGGAGTGATTTACATAAACATAACGTTCCACATTGACATTCTTTTTCGACCGCCGCCGCCGCCACCGCCACGGACCTCGCGTCCACTCTAAATGTATTGCCGTCTTCTCTTATCTTCCTTTTTTTTCTTTTCGCATCCAAAATCATAAGTGTACTAATCCTAGCGTTATCGATATTTACATAAACATAGGACGATGGATTACATAAACATGATGACGTTTCGCTATGCCTTTCATATTTTTCACCGCCACCCTCCCAAAACGCATCGGTAACAAAGGCTTGCATACACTTACTTAAAGGCACGCATATACTTACCATCTCTCTTCCTCTTATGTTTCGTCATTCCCGCTGCGTTGTCGTTCACGTTGTTTCTTCTCGCACGCAAATATATTTTGTCAATATACGTTTTTTAGTTAATGACTTAAATAGAGAGAACGCTTAATTGTGACTGAAACAGTTGTGACCGTCTGTCGCAGTACCGTTGAGCGAGAAGATGCTGACGCGTATGATAATAAGAAAGCGTTATGATAATAAGAAAGGAATGAATAATCATACACAGATATATAATTTAAATATGCGTTTACTTTTATATATAACGTAACTTTACAATATATAGTTCTTATTATATAGTTCTTACAATATTTATAAGCAGAAACTTAATTTAATTTAATTTAATTTAATTAATTTCAAATCGAATTTTAAGCACCTCATTGCTTCCAATTAGCAAATAAAATGTACATTTTTTCACACTGTTTATAATATTATCTGAAGCATGAACTATTAACTCACCCCCCATATTTGATTTTTTATTATAAATTTTGCGCAAAAATTCTACAGCATCACATTTATCGATGATACAATTTTCACTTAAAAGTGTTAGAAAACATTTAATTTTTCGATATGCGTATACTGGCACAACTCAGAGTATACGTTCTCGACGCAATGTTTGAATTTGAACATAAAGAGCATGGTTGACGGCTTCATATACAGACATGTTTCGCGCAGTGTTAATTTGACCACATTCACATCACGCATGATTTTTATGATTTCTTTTTCATTTTTATGATTTCTATCACTAGATCTTGAACCGATAATGATGCGATTGATTGCACGTACCGCTCAATATCCGCACGTTTTTCAATGAAAGCTTGCCACATTGCACGAGACAAAATTATGTTATTAACAACTTGGTTGTCGCCAATTACAATTTCCACAAAAGACACAGGTCCGACAACGATTCCGACATCCAGGTATTTGTAAGCTGTAGGAGTCAGTGTAAATTTTCATCTCAATATACGAGATGTATGGGGTATTTATTGTAAAAAGATGCTCTGCAGAAAAAAAGTAACACACACGCACGCACGCACGCACGCACGCACGCACGCACGCACGCACACACACACACACACACACACACACACACACACACACACACACACACACACATAAAATAGATAAAAAAAGAAAACAGATAAACAAACTATAGAGAAAAGGTATAAAAAAATTTATAAAGTAAAAACTTACTGTTTGTAAAAACTCTTCATCTTAAATAGGAACGTAAAATCTCATGGAATCATACTTATTTGGAAAGCGTTGCACTAGTGGTCCGTCTGAATGACTGATGCAGTAATATTGCCCGAACTCTTTCTAAGTTTCGTCCCCTCCATTATATTTCTTCAGGAATGCATGAAATTATGAAATTGTTCAACCAACACAGACGATCAAAAATGCAAGCGCCGATATACGACGACATATTTTGTTAGTGTAATAAAAGATTTTTTAAGGAATGACGTATTAATACAACGTATTAATTGACGTATTAATACGACAAATTTCTTGATGACATCATGAATGTAATTTTGATACATTGCGGCGTTATGCAATTGTATAATGATATAAAATTTGAAGATCGAGATACATGCGTTGCCAAATAGTGCGCATAATGATATATGTCTCACCCGTTGTAGTCCTATACTCGCCATAATATTCGTGCTCTCTCTCTCCTACCCTCTCTCTCCTACCCATGGTACTAGTGATCCTACACTTATAGTATTCGCGCTCTCTCTTCTTCCCATTGTATTCTCTCTCACGTTATCTTTTCTTCTTGCTCACAATTTTATTAAATAAATACGGTTTTTGTTTTATGATTTTTTAATGATTTAGCAATGCTTTTAATTTAGCAACTTATTATAATAATAATATTTCTAGTAATATAATATAAATAGCTGAACATTCCTAATTATCAAACCATTATAACTATTATTGAGTTATCAATCACTTATTGTACTACGTCGTACTACTGAACAGCTATCATATTATTAATTCTAAATAACTATAGAGAAAAAAGATTCTTTTCAATTAGCGGTAAGGAGAAACAGGAATGTGCAGGTTTCAAAGTTACGTGACAAGCAGATGATGACATAGAAAAGGGCAAAAAAAATATTTTAGGATTGTGGAGGAAACTTAGAAAGAAATAGAGATTAGAATTATAATTTCTTATTATTCAATTCTTATTTTACTAATTTGATTAACTTGTTTGAGGAAAAATTGCGCGCCTTCTTATCATATACAGGGTGTCTCATAAGATGGGTACGAGTCATCACATTGGGGATGGAGAATGGATCAAAGGGAACAAAATATTCTTATACTATTTTGAGATACTCGCTAGTTTTCGAATTAGAAAAGGAAATGTCTAAGCCAATATGCGATTAAACCGCGCCACGCGAATTCGTTGGAGAGCCCACTCGAGCGGCGGCGGCGGCGGCGCGCAGGGAGAGAGAAATAGCGCTTCGTTGCCTAGCACAGCGGCTTGGCATGGCGATTCTATGTGTTTCGCCGCATCGCGCCTACATTATCCAAAAATGTTATTTTAGCTGAAGTTTTTCTTATACATTTCTTATCATTATAAATCGCGTTATTTAGCACGATTAAATACGTTTTAACACAATTATAGATATGTTAAGCGATGTAATTAATTAGAGCATTACGCAAAGCGTATGTTGATCGTCGCGATATCTTTCCGCTTGCTTTATTATACGATGTTTCTATTTAATTACGCTTCGAGATACATTTCGTCGCGTCGTTTTATGCTATATTTAGTCGGAGTTTTATTTTTTGACATGTTAATGCGTGTACATTGAAATTATAGTATAAGCGTAGATAGTCGCTACATTGTAAATTCAGATATATTACTTCATGTACAATGACGCATTTGACTGAGGTTTTTTTTCACATGTTTCTTACCGTTTAACAAGTTTAATTGTACATCATTAGAAACATTCTTAAATTTTATTAATCTTTAATGTTCACTGATGAATAACATTTAAATTTTCTGTCACTGAAAAGATTATTTATGTATACGTTAATGAGATGTTTAAGTTTGTAGTAACTGAAAATTTAAGTGTATTGAAAAACACTAATTGAAAATTGAGTATTTTAGTATATTTTCATTAAACTATCCATCAAATTTAATGTTCATGTCCATGTTCATTACATTAAAAAAATCTGTAACTTACAAGGAAAGGGACCCAACTGCTGCTCTCTGATTTTAATGAGCAGTATGTTATTCTCCAGACAAAAATAAGCGACACGTATTTTTTTATACGCACTTTTAACAATCGAAAACATTAGACATTCGGGAATTTTTTATAAAGAGGAATCTTCGAGATTATTAAATGTTTTTTTCTCATTCGTCACCAACTGCGTACTTGTGTCGACCTGTGTTCATTGACAACGCTTATAAAAATTTCGTATAATACGATAGAATATACAGATATGATTATCTGTTACGGCCGAATGAAAATGCTCAACTCGCGGCGCGTATTTACTAATCGCGGAACGATTTCCTAATCGCGAGCGGCATCCTTCGTCAAAGGCCATTAGGAGATATATCCTACGGGCGAAGGAAACTGGAAGTCTCTTGCGGGATATGCGAAACTATGGTCCATCGGTACGTCACAACGTCGGTCGCAAAGAAGAAGTCCTTCGGATGTTCGATGAAAATCCTGAGACTAGTGTGCGTCGTGCAGCTCGTGCATTCGGTTTACCGCGATGTATGGTGCATCGCATTTTACGGCGAAATAATTTACGGCCGTAATCGGCGTCTAATATTTGTCTTGTTCGACGGGAAAAATGTGCGGGAGCTCCATCATGCTGATAAAACAGCGTTTGGCGATTATGGAACGTCTTCGAGAAGCACCGGTAAATCATTTTCCAGAAATTCTCCGTATGCCTGTGCGCTGAGACGTGGCGGCAAAAAATGGGAACCGATCTAAAAATTGCCAATTATAAATATGTACATTCGAAAAAACTATGAAAGAAAAGATATTTTCTTTATAATTTACAAGAATATTTACCATTCAATCCTTTAACACTCCTGCCCATACGTTGATTGACCAACGATATTGAAAGGCGCCCTCGCGTGTGGATTTTCGAATTGCCAGGTCAAATGGTTTCTCGAATTAAACATACCATTTGGCATAAAGGTGGCCTCATCCGATCATAAAATATAATCGGGAAATGAAGCATTTCGCCGATATTGTGCAAGAAGCCTTGCGCATATTTTATTGATGTTTAATCTCTGCAAAAAAGCGTTGTGATTATCGAGAGTAAAAAAAATAAGTAAATACCTTCACAAAAATGAACGCGCAAAGCTTCATCTCGTTCCAGTAATTGCTGCACGCGTTGATACGGCCGTAAATTATTTCGCCGTAAAATGCGATGCACCATACATCGCGGTAAACCGAATGCACGAGCTGCACGACGCACACTAGTCTCAGGATTTTCATCGAACATCCGAAGGACTTCTTCTTTGCGACCGACGTTGTGACGTACCGATGGACCATAGTTTCGCATATCCCGCAAGAGACTTCCAGTTTCCTTCGCCCGTAGGATATATCTCCTAATGGCCTTTGACGAAGGATGCCGCTCGCGATTAGGAAATCGTTCCGCGATTAGTAAATACGCGCCGCGAGTTGAGCATTTTCATTCGGCCGTAACAGATAATCATATCTGTATATTCTATCGTATTATACGAAATTTTTATAAGCGTTGTCAATGAACACAGGTCGACACAAGTACGCAGTTGGTGACGAATGAGAAAAAAACATTTAATAATCTCGAAGATTCCTCTTTATAAAAAATTCCCGAATGTCTAATGTTTTCGATTGTTAAAAGTGCGTATAAAAAAATACGTGTCGCTTATTTTTGTCTGGAGAATAACATACTGCTCATTAAAATCAGAGAGCAGCAGTTGGGTCCCTTTCCTTGTAAGTTACAGATTTTTTTAATGTAATGAACATGGACATGAACATTAAATTTGATGGATAGTTTAATGAAAATATACTAAAATACTCAATTTTCAATTAGTGTTTTTCAATACACTTAAATTTTCAGTTACTACAAACTTAAACATCTCATTAACGTATACATAAATAATCTTTTCAGTGACAGAAAATTTAAATGTTATTCATCAGTGAACATTAAAGATTAATAAAATTTAAGAATGTTTCTAATGATGTACAATTAAACTTGTTAAACGGTAAGAAACATGTGAAAAAAAACCTCAGTCAAATGCGTCATTGTACATGAAGTAATATATCTGAATTTACAATGTAGCGACTATCTACGCTTATACTATAATTTCAATGTACACGCATTAACATGTCAAAAAATAAAACTCCGACTAAATATAGCATAAAACGACGCGACGAAATGTATCTCGAAGCGTAATTAAATAGAAACATCGTATAATAAAGCAAGCGGAAAGATATCGCGACGATCAACATACGCTTTGCGTAATGCTCTAATTAATTACATCGCTTAACATATCTATAATTGTGTTAAAACGTATTTAATCGTGCTAAATAACGCGATTTATAATGATAAGAAATGTATAAGAAAAACTTCAGCTAAAATAACATTTTTGGATAATGTAGGCGCGATGCGGCGAAACACATAGAATCGCCATGCCAAGCCGCTGTGCTAGGCAACGAAGCGCTATTTCTCTCTCCCTGCGCGCCGCCGCCGCCGCCGCTCGAGTGGGCTCTCCAACGAATTCGCGTGGCGCGGTTTAATCGCATATTGGCTTAGACATTTCCTTTTCTAATTCGAAAACTAGCGAGTATCTCAAAATAGTATAAGAATATTTTGTTCCCTTTGATCCATTCTCCATCCCCAATGTGATGACTCGTACCCATCTTATGAGACACCCTGTATATGATAAGAAGGCGCGCAATTTTTCCTCAAACAAGTTAATCAAATTAGTAAAATAAGAATTGAATAATAAGAAATTATAATTCTAATCTCTATTTCTTTCTAAGTTTCCTCCACAATCCTAAAATATTTTTTTTGCCCTTTTCTATGTCATCATCTGCTTGTCACGTAACTTTGAAACCTGCACATTCCTGTTTCTCCTTACCGCTAATTGAAAAGAATCTTTTTTCTCTATAGTTATTTAGAATTAATAATATGATAGCTGTTCAGTAGTACGACGTAGTACAATAAGTGATTGATAACTCAATAATAGTTATAATGGTTTGATAATTAGGAATGTTCAGCTATTTATATTATATTACTAGAAATATTATTATTATAATAAGTTGCTAAATTAAAAGCATTGCTAAATCATTAAAAAATCATAAAACAAAAACCGTATTTATTTAATAAAATTGTGAGCAAGAAGAAAAGATAACGTGAGAGAGAATACAATGGGAAGAAGAGAGAGCGCGAATACTATAAGTGTAGGATCACTAGTACCATGGGTAGGAGAGAGAGGGTAGGAGAGAGAGAGCACGAATATTATGGCGAGTATAGGACTACAACGGGTGAGACATATATCATTATGCGCACTATTTGGCAACGCATGTATCTCGATCTTCAAATTTTATATCATTATACAATTGCATAACGCCGCAATGTATCAAAATTACATTCATGATGTCATCAAGAAATTTGTCGTATTAATACGTCAATTAATACGTTGTATTAATACGTCATTCCTTAAAAAATCTTTTATTACACTAACAAAATATGTCGTCGTATATCGGCGCTTGCATTTTTGATCGTCTGTGTTGGTTGAACAATTTCATAATTTCATGCATTCCTGAAGAAATATAATGGAGGGGACGAAACTTAGAAAGAGTTCGGGCAATATTACTGCATCAGTCATTCAGACGGACCACTAGTGCAACGCTTTCCAAATAAGTATGATTCCATGAGATTTTACGTTCCTATTTAAGATGAAGAGTTTTTACAAACAGTAAGTTTTTACTTTATAAATTTTTTTATACCTTTTCTCTATAGTTTGTTTATCTGTTTTCTTTTTTTATCTATTTTATGTGTGTGTGTGTGTGTGTGTGTGTGTGTGTGTGTGTGTGTGTGTGTGTGTGTGCGTGCGTGCGTGCGTGCGTGCGTGCGTGCGTGCGTGCGTGTGTGTTACTTTTTTTCTGCAGAGCATCTTTTTACAATAAATACCCCATACATCTCGTATATTGAGATGAAAATTTACACTGACTCCTACAGCTTACAAATACCTGGATGTCGGAATCGTTGTCGGACCTGTGTCTTTTGTGGAAATTGTAATTGGCGACAACCAAGTTGTTAATAACATAATTTTGTCTCGTGCAATGTGGCAAGCTTTCATTGAAAAACGTGCGGATATTGAGCGGTACGTGCAATCAATCGCATCATTATCGGTTCAAGATCTAGTGATAGAAATCATAAAAATGAAAAAGAAATCATAAAAATCATGCGTGATGTGAATGTGGTCAAATTAACACTGCGCGAAACATGTCTGTATATGAAGCCGTCAACCATGCTCTTTATGTTCAAATTCAAACATTGCGTCGAGAACGTATACTCTGAGTTGTGCCAGTATACGCATATCGAAAAATTAAATGTTTTCTAACACTTTTAAGTGAAAATTGTATCATCGATAAATGTGATGCTGTAGAATTTTTGCGCAAAATTTATAATAAAAAATCAAATATGGGGGGTGAGTTAATAGTTCATGCTTCAGATAATATTATAAACAGTGTGAAAAAATGTACATTTTATTTGCTAATTGGAAGCAATGAGGTGCTTAAAATTCGATTTGAAATTAATTAAATTAAATTAAATTAAATTAAGTTTCTGCTTATAAATATTGTAAGAACTATATAATAAGAACTATATATTGTAAAGTTACGTTATATATAAAAGTAAACGCATATTTAAATTATATATCTGTGTATGATTATTCATTCCTTTCTTATTATCATAACGCTTTCTTATTATCATACGCGTCAGCATCTTCTCGCTCAACGGTACTGCGACAGACGGTCACAACTGTTTCAGTCACAATTAAGCGTTCTCTCTATTTAAGTCATTAACTAAAAAACGTATATTGACAAAATATATTTGCGTGCGAGAAGAAACAACGTGAACGACAACGCAGCGGGAATGACGAAACATAAGAGGAAGAGAGATGGTAAGTATATGCGTGCCTTTAAGTAAGTGTATGCAAGCCTTTGTTACCGATGCGTTTTGGGAGGGTGGCGGTGAAAAATATGAAAGGCATAGCGAAACGTCATCATGTTTATGTAATCCATCGTCCTATGTTTATGTAAATATCGATAACGCTAGGATTAGTACACTTATGATTTTGGATGCGAAAAGAAAAAAAAGGAAGATAAGAGAAGACGGCAATACATTTAGAGTGGACGCGAGGTCCGTGGCGGTGGCGGCGGCGGCGGTCGAAAAAGAATGTCAATGTGGAACGTTATGTTTATGTAAATCACTCCTATGTTTACATAAACTATAATAGTGCTGGGGCCTTCCCGTGCCTTCCCCCTCCCCACGCCTACGAGTACCCCCCCGCGCCCCGCGCTCCCTAGGGTTAGAACCCGCCTATACCTACTTAAGGTTATAAGTTATATGCATATAAATTTGTATACATGCATATATTCTGCAATAAACTGTATTTTTTTGTTAATTTTATAACCGAACTATTTTATAACTATACTATATTAACAAAACTAACTTTTTAACTATTTTTATGGAAGGCTACATCATGTTCTCTTCGATTCGCCATTATTCAATGTTGCCATATTTTTATTAATAGTGTCTTAAGTAATAAATATTTCGTAATTTTGAGTCCAAAATTGATTCAACAACATTTTAATGAATGTAATTGTCAAATTTTAAACTTAAATATTCATCATTAACCAAGTAAACCAAATTATCGTGTAAAATGTAGCTGGAGTATCATCTCTCCTCTACTAAATATTGGGTTGTTCAAAAAATCATTGAGTTTTTTTAATTTGATTTTCAGGTGTGTTTATTTAATATACGTAATGAACATTAATCAATGATATATTGGCTGTTTTGTTCGATGACCTTTTGCCATCTTCCGGGTTCATAATACACGTTCATAAAACTTCTCATCCTTCTCTGCGAGAAACTTGTCTAGGTACTGTTTGATGAGGTCTTCAGAAACAAACGTTTTACCATTCAAGGAGTTTTGCAAGGAGCGAAAGAGATGGAAGTTTGATGATGAAAAGTCTGAGCTATATGGAGGATATGGTAACACAACCATGTGGATATGGTCCCAACCATGTTGCAATTTTTGCCGAATGACCAAACTTATGTATGGCTCGCATTGTCGTGGTGAAATACCACACCCTTACGATTGATTAGCTCGGGACGTTTCTGTGCGATGGCATCACTTAATTTCTGCAGCTGCTCACAGTAGACATCGGAATTAATCGTTTTGTTCTTTAGAAGTAGCTCATGGAAGACTGGTCCCTTCCAATCCCACCACATTGATAGCATTACCTTCTTTTGGTAGATCTTTGCCTTTGCTTGCCTTTTCGGTGTTTCACCTCGCCTACTCCAACTTCTTTTTCGGCTGACATTGTTGTAAACAATCCATTTTTCGTCGCCCGTGATCATACGCTTCAAGAACGGATCATTTTCTTCACGTTTGATGAGTTGATCGCAGACGTTCATGCGATTCTTCAGATGAATTTCTTTCAACCCATGCGGTACCTAAACATCGAGCTTCTTTACGAAGTCTAGCGATTTCAAATGGTCATGAACACTTCCAACGGACACTTTTAGAGCGGTAGCAAACTCCCGAATCGTTGAATGCTTATTTGCTTGCACCAATGCTTTCATTTCATCGTCGTCAATCTTGGAAGACCTACCGGAGCGATGAGCGTCTTTGACTGAAAAATCACCATCACGGAATCGGGCGAACCAATTCTGACACTGATTTTTTGACATTTCTGCCGTAAACTCGACGCAACTTTTCCCTTGCTTCAGTTGCTTTCTTCCTTTTTTGAAGTAATAAAATAGAATATGGCGAATATGCTCTTCAAAATTCTCCATGTTCGAACCACAATTGCAAGCACAAAACTCGACCGAATCGCGTCAACTTTTTTTTTGGTTTTTGGGTTGAGTGTCAACAACAAAATGCACGTTAACATTTGACATTCACGCTCGCATACAAATAAACGTGGACAACGCCATCTATTGGAAAAAACGCAATGACTTTTTGAACAATTCAATAGTATTAAAAACACATTGTTTAAAAAAAAAGCATATTTAATTGAATCTGATGTTTTAAACATGAAACATGTTTTAAACATTAATTTAAAAAAAAACTTCTAAACAAAACAACCCTGGAGGACAGCCAGCGCAGTCGGGGAAGATCGGTCCGCTTGATAATTCGCGCGTTTAATTTCGTACATTAAAATTTGCTAAATTTACATTTTCTCAGTAATAAACTGACGTGTAAACCTGATTTTTTTGTAATCTGGGGTAGCTCGAGATATAATCAAATAGTTTAATCAAATGTTTCGCAAAGTAATTGTAATATGAAATTTTTAATTTTTTGTTTTTTGAATTTTTATTTTTTAGGTTTATTACTAAAAAATCACGTTTGAGTGTGTAGTGCATGTCTAATTAACAAATTTGTCACATTAGCTATGTTTCTTTATTTAACATGCTGTAAAAAGTATTTAATTGTTCAATTAGACAATTAAACAAAATTATCAGTACAAAATTGTTTTTGTGAATTTAATTGCAGATGCAAATATGACATATGTAAACAAATAATAAATAATTTGCCAAATGTTAATGTAACTGTTGAATATAGTTGCAAAATATATTTTTCATGTAACATTAATTTACTTTTTATAATATTTGCGAAAATTAGTGTTATATCTTTAACAGTTTCAAAAAATGTCCAAGTGGACACTTTTTATATATACTAAACGTGATTTTTTAATAATAAACTGAAAAAATAAGAGTTAGTTTCTTCAAGAAAGAAAAAATTTTCTAAATTAAAAATGGTTACAATTCGAGATTTTTTTAACAGCAAATTCAATTTATTCGGTATCCCTACCGTTTACCGCATCTAGTCATATCGTCTAATCACATTGACAAAGAATCGATCAATTCGACGAGATATCGATTGTTAAGCGATGCATGCGTCAATCATCATGGCCGCTCTAACTGTTTCGTCGACTGCACGCGTCTCGTCTCGTGGAAAGATATTACCGCGTTACCGCTAAGATCCTTTCCGTATCCATTGTAAAACACGTTCGCCCGCATTTGAGATCTATTCAATAAAAATTTGGAAAGCAGAGAAAATCTCATTTTTCTCGACCAAGTGCACCCTCGAAGCAATAATAGCGCGGGAAACGCTTGGACGTGATCGCATGGCCGCGCCATTACAAATCAACGTGAATGTCGCAAGATCGCCAACACAATTCTTCCTTGATAAATTGGTGATAGACGGAACTCTTAATCTTAAAAATTAAAGTCACAGTGATTTAAAAAAAAAATTGTTATCTCAGTTCCTATTAATCGGAGAATAATCTTTTTTTTTAAATTCATAAAAAAATGTCAGCTTTCGAATACTTCACACGGCTATTGATATGATGCATATTAACGAAATTATTTGCATTTTTTTACACGGAAAAAATACCTACTTTTCAAAGTCATTTTATAACAATTTAACTGCAAAAAACCGTTTTATTATTATTGGGAGTACAAATTAGTTCGGTCCGTTTTCTTAAAGATTGCTCCAGCTGTTGTGAATGGTTCATAGTGACAGCTGATTTTGGCGGTTTCAGAGGTTAAACATCTACTAATAATATTCAATTTATATCGCTTTGAGTTTCATACGAAAACCTTGATTTTTACTGTGTTTGAAATGTCGAATTTTGTGTTAACCAAGCAGCATTTGTGTTAACTAAAAAGCAGCGGGAGGTTTTAACTTTCTGCTTTAATTAGAGAAAAGCGGCTGAAGCCCATCGAATGCTTGTCGAAATTTATGATGACACTGCTCCAACTGATAAATCATGTAAGGAATGGTTACGACATTTCAAGGATAAAGATTTCAGCATTGAAGACAAGCCTCGCTCTGGACAGCCAAAAAAATTCGAAGACAAAGAATTAGAGGCATTACTCGAAGAAGATCAAAGTCAAACGCAAGAGGAGCTTGCAGAATCATTGGTGATAACTCAACAAGCCGTTTCTGTACGATTGAAAGTCATGATTTAAAAACAAGGAAATTGGGTGCCTTATGAACTGAAACCGAGAGACGATAAAAGGCGATTTTTCACTTACTGATTCAAAGACAACAGAGAAAAAGTTTTTTGCATCGGATTTTGACTAGAGATGAGAAGTGGATATTCTACGACAATCCCAAGAAGAAAAAATACTAAGCCCGGTCAATCGTTGTCATCGACCTCAACATCAACACCACGGCCGAACATTCATGGTTCGAAGATGCTCAGATCATGCTCTGTATCTGGTGAGACCAAAAGAGTCTTATTTACTATGAGCTGCTGAACCTGGCGATTCATTATAGGCGATCGGTATCGGCTACAATTGATTCGTTTGAGCATTATGAGAAAAACGGCCAGAATACGAGTAAAGACATGATAAAGTGATTCTTCTTCATGACAACGCTCGACCTCATGTCGCTAAAGTCGTAAAAAAATATTTGGAAACGCTCAAATGTTTGTTTGGGATTTTACCGCACCCGCCATATTCTCCGAATATTGCTCCTTCTGGTTGTTTCGAAGGAACAGCAAGTCACCGGTTCACTTCTTTCACAGAAATCGAAAATTGGCTCCAAAATTGGATCCTCCAAAGACGAGTCATTTTTTCGAGATGGAATTCGAAAATTGCCTGAGAGATGGGAAAAAATAGTAGGCAGCGATGGACAATACTTTAATTGATCTGTTCATTTTGTTTTGAAATAAATGCATAAAAAAAAGGACCGAACTAATTTGTATTCCCAATAAATACACATGAGAGATAGTGCAACTCTTGAAGAAGAAAAATCCCCCTATAAATTGCTGTGCGACTGCTCAAAGATGAAAAAATTAAGTTTTCCGCAGACAGGTTTTTAGTGAACAAATGGTTTTTTACAAAAATTAATGAACATTTCAGGACTATATTTGTTTGTTACAAGGGCTACATTTTACGAGAATTTCAAAGCTTTGCGTTTAAATCTCAATGAACAGAGAGCGAGTGAAAAAAGACCTTTATCAGTGTTTTTTATTTTTTTCTACTGAACTAATAGATCGATTTTAATGTCCTATTTTGTAGGTATTATATATATTTCGAATACCTACATTTTTATACCTAATTTTTTTCTATACAATCAATATCTTTCGTTTTAATAAGCGAAAAATAATTTTACAAATGCTTTTTGCAACTATTCGATTTTTTTTTCGCATTTTCTTCACAAGTTTCAAGTCTCAAATATACGTTTTTTTTTCTGATGGCTTTTCGAGAAGAGAAATGCTGATTTATAATTTTTTCAGGTAAAATTCTACTTCTATTGAACTATTCTTGCTACTCGAGTTTATAAACGAGAGGTATATTATAAAACATGCACGAAAAATCGTAAACAATTAAATATCTCATAAACTATTGCGTTTAACATGATTTATATTATTCTGGATTAATGGTAAGGATACATTATTATTACAATTTATTAAAACTTACATGTAATTTAGAATGCTTTCCGCCCCTTATTAGTGCTTAGGGCTACCAAGTGGCCGAGATTGCAGAGAAAGCATTTTCAATCGTTTGAAACAAGTGATTAGTGTAAGAAGGAGTTCGCTATCTCGTTCTCGGCGCGCCGCGGCGAGCATACGGATGAACATACATGGGCTCGTACTTAAGTGTGTGCTACCGGTTTCGCCAGACCGCCATCTGATTTTGTGTCACCACCGTCAACGCAGAGTTTTTGGCTGAGTAGTCAGGAGCCTTAAGATAACTTGATGCTTTCTTTTATGTGTAATAGGTATACATACGCATGTATTCTCGAATGTAATTTTCTCGCGCGCACGCACGCACGCACGCACGCACGCACGCACGCAAACACTCATCAATTACCTTGTCCTTTCCTTGTTCTTGTTTTTGTTCATATGTAACTGGTTACTCACATAACATTCGCGCGTGATTGCGTGTCGCACGCGGACATCCTCTGCGCGCTTTATTTAGTAAATCGTGTATTTTTTTATAAGTAAATCGCAGTACAAAATAAGCTACCGCAGAAACATAGATTTTTGCGCGAATTATATTTTATCTTCAAAACAGGGTTTATCTATATATAATTATTATATTAATACATAATTAACAGTGAACTATCGCAATAGAATTCCGTGAACAAATTTGTGTCATGCGTGTAATGAAACGGATTATATTTCAGCAACAGAAATTTCAATTATGCATAACTCATCAAGAGAAGATCTGAAGAAAGTCTCCAGCTGATATAAATGTTAATTCTTGTATTTGTATTAGAATATTAACTCCGATAACATTTTGAATGTGGCAATAGAACATTTAGAGCATGATCCAAATTGCTTAAGACTTAATATTCTGAAGAAAACTAGGAATGACTCTTGTATGATTTGTAATTGCACTTCCATAATTACGTCATTTATCTTTAAAATGTAGGATTCAGGTTTTCATTGTTACAAATATTTATTCCTATATCAACTCAATGTTGTGAACGTCATTTAGATAAGGGGAATCTTTTGACAATCTTATAACAGGGTTCACAATTTATCAACCGTATAGATTAAACGGTACTGGGGTAAGCAATTTTTTTCAAGGTCTTCGTGCACAAATAAATAAATGATAATAACCGAATTGTTTTCGATATAATTGCTTTTAGTGATGATGAGTTTTTTGTAATAAGTCTCATATCAAAAGAACGATTTGAAGAAATAAAGGGTCTTTCAATAACGACGCTCGATTTTTAAATGTAAATAAAACAAATTGTGTGTGAGATATCCACTCAATTTTTTTTTTTATTTGAAAGAATATTTTATGGCATTAAGTATGGAATATAACTCGCTCAAATGTTCGCCGCGGCTTCGCTTGGTGACACGTATTCGAGCGGTCCAATTTTCGATGACTTTCTCGCATAAATCTGGCTGAATTTGCTGGATAGCGTTTGTTATGTTGACTTTGAGAGCATCAATTGTTTGTGGTTTATTCGTATAGACCTGCGATTTAAAATAGCCCCAAAGGAAGAAGTCTAAAGGCTAAACCACACGATCTCGGTGGCCAGTTCACGTCGCCGCCGCGCGAGATAATCATGCCCTCAAATCGCTCGTGCAGAATGTCCATCGCGGAATGCGGTGTGTGCCATCCTATTGGAACCACATGTTATCGGTATCCATATCATCCATTAGGCCACAAGAAGTTGCTTATCATCGATTTGCGCTCGCCGTTGACGATTATGGCAACACCCGCTTCGTTTTGGAAGTAGGACCGATGATTCCGTCAGACCAAAATCCGCACCAAACAGTGACCTTCTCGGGATGCATTTGGAGCTGGTGTATCTCGCGTGGATTGGTATCGTCTCAAATTCGACAATTTTGCTTGTTCACATAATCATTCATCCAAAAATGGGCCTCATCGCTAAAGATGATTTGTTTGGCGAAATTTGGGTTAACTTCCAACTGCTCCAGAACCCAATCAGCGAACACGGCGTTGTCTATGGTCGTTTACCTTAAGTTCCTGGGTCAGTTTATAGGGGTGCAAACCCAACGCAAAATTCGCCAAGTTGAAGTCGCAGAAAGGCCAAGTTCTTGTGAATGATGAGAAATTGATCGTCTCGGGTTTTCCCGTACACTCTCACGCACAGCAGCGATGTTTTCAGCAGACCTTGCGTTTCGGCGACGTACTGGTTGGCTGATTATCGAAGCGATTTATCGAACCGATCGACTCGAATTTGGTCACCAAACGTCGAATAATTGATTCGGCAGGACGGTTGTAGCGAGAATAAAAATCACGTAATGCGCGAAACGTTTCTCAAACGGAGCACTGATTTTGATAATAAAATTTTATGATTTGCACACGTTGCTCAACACCTTCCATGATTTGCCATACACTACTAAACAATTCACAACAAATTTGACAGATGTCACTTTAACAACATGGCTACTATGATCTAACAAATTTCGAGCGTCCCTATTGAAAGACCCTATATTTAATTTTGTGTGTTCTTGTTGCCGTTAATAATACACTTAGGTATATTTCCAAAAAAAACTTATTACTATTTCTAATAAAAATGCGTCACAATTTTTCCGATGAATTCTTGGGAGTAATTTTCAAATATTCTAGTAAACAGGCTGTTAATCTTGAGTTGAGTCTTGTAAGAAAATCCTTAATGTTACAATTTGTATCAAACACTATAGATCTCAATTCCATTACTCGAGAGGTATACATTAGAGATCACATTACTTCATTTCTTAATGCATTGTACAATCCGGAATCGAACGATCTAAAAGCAATTTTAATTGTTGATGCAACGTATAGTTATATGGAAAAATCATCTAACTTTAAAATTTTAAGGCAATCCTTCTCTATGTATAAAGGTCATCTAGCTAAACCTGTACTTGTAGTTGCTCCTGATGGATTCTTGATATACATGGACCTTATTTTTCTAACAGCAGGAATAATGATGCAGTAATTCTTAAAAGTGAATTTGATGCAATTATGGACTTAGAGCCTGATTACGACGAAAAGACATAATCATTGCGGACAGAGGTTATCGTATTGTACCTTTTTTGGAAGAAGAAGGAATTGATTGTAAGATCCACCTGTCCTCAAAAGAGATGAATCTCAGCATACTACAAGGGCTGCTAATGAATCTCGATTGATTACAAAATCTAGATAGTTGAAGCTCGAAATGAATACATTAAAACAATATTCCATTTTATTGATGACATCATTCCTACGGCACACGCATTCCGAACCTACTATTCTTCTATCTTATAACTGGAGAAATAATAAATTGCTATCGAAACTTGATATTAATGGAAGAAACTACTGTACTTGCTCACAGAATAATTGAAAAAGTCAATCCAAATATCGTGCAAGCAAGAGTAGAACAGGAGAATCTTTTTAGGAAGAATGCTGTATGGAATAAATTAAATGAGAATGAGACCAGGATTTTCCAAGATGTGATATGTGATACGAATTATTTGAAAGAATTAACGTTTGGTATTTATCAAATAGGGCTGGCGCCATCTTATATTCAAGATAAACTCGATATAGAGGCAATTGATGTCTTCCAATTTGATGAACAGAAATGAACCGGGCTTTATATGAATAAGATTATATTCACGATTTCGCGATCAAATTTCAAATGTGGATCAAATATCAAATGTGGATTGCTCATCAACTGGATAATGAGAATGTACCGATTCTAGGATATTATTGCACATGTAAAACTGGTGCAAGAACTTTGAGATGTTGCGCTCATATAACGAGTATTATATGATTTTTAAGCTATGCATGACATCAGCTTAATGTAAAATATCCAAATAGAACTGTCTTAAATCGAATATTGATAGAAATAATCAAGAATAGGATGATATAGATAGGTAAGTCAAAATGAGAGGCGAGGGGATTCACGTTAAGTAAGCACCCCGATATGAGAAGTGAGGGGACTCACGTTAAACAAGCATCCCAATATGAAAGATGAGGGTACTCACATTAAACAAACGTTGTATATGTATATTATATATAAAAGAAAGCATCAAATTCTTCTATATCTTAAGAAGGTATGGTAGCATTCAAATTTTGTGATTTCAAAGTGCTGTATCTTTTTATCTGTTGATTTTATGTAAATGTGACAATGGAGACATTTGTTTAAAATCACAAGAAGTACATATCTCAAACATATCTCAAAACAGAGCAATTTGACCGGGGATATTTTTCCATAAGAAACGTGCGAAGTCCTTTAATTTTTTTTCAATGTAATCTTTTGAAAAAAATACTTTGTAGGAAATTAAACAAAGATTTATATGCAATTTTTTTTGATAGGTAGATGAATGTAATCAGGATGAAAAAAATATTTAAGTTACTTTCATTTTTTTTAAGAATCGAATCAAAAAGAATTTAAAAATATTCTCATTGATATCTAAGTATAATTGAATTTTTTAGAATTTTATTTGATTTTTTATTTTGTAAGTTAAAATCGAAAAATTTTGTAAGTTAAAAAAAAAATCATTTTTTTGTTCTAACTTTGTCACGTCTCCATATAGAAATCTAAAATTTGATATGTAAGTATTTTTTTTATATAAGATACCTTAGAAAAAAAGGTTAACTCAAAAAGCAGTGGTGGCATTTTCATCATACTTATTCCGTTAAGTCCGTTTTGATGAAGAACCTGCTGAACTGAGAATGGTTGACGATGTTTTATATATGCAGAATTTCAACTTGTAATAATTTGTACAACTGAAGATGATCATATTAAAAGTTAAAAACATACGATTATATTATAATATTTTGATTATAATTTTTTAATATAACATCCAGCTTGGCTCAAATGGCCCTTATTTTTGTATAATTGATTAAAATTGTATTTAAGATCGTCTTAAATATAGAAGACTATAAATATCGAACTGACTATAAATACCGAACTATGATGGCACCATTTATCTCGCTTTGCCAAATTCACTTCAAATTCACTTCAAATATATAATTAGGTTTTTAAAATGCAACAATATAAAATGTACACTAGTTTATCCATAAAGAACAGATTTAATGGAAGATATCTCTATAACCAATGTTTGTGTTAAAGATAAATTTATTTAAAATATATATTTTAAATAAAAAAAAATAAGTTATTTTTTATGTATTATTTTAAATAACTTCTTCTAATTACCGAAATAGAAACCGACCGAATTAATGTAATAACATAATATAATAGAAAACGCCTTAAGGATCAGTCAAAGTTGGAAGTTTCGAATAATATAATATTCTAAGTTCATGAATTAATTAATTTTAAATGTGTGACTGTACGCCGAAACATTTGGACATTAAGACACAATCAATTTGAGATGCTATAATAATAATCACGAGCCAAAACGTTCGGACAATCGAATATATATAATCTCTTATTTCAAATAAAAAATTTTTATTGCGAAAAATATTATCTCCCAAGATTTGAACCTGGGATCTCTCGACTTTCCGGGGAAAGTGTCTTAGCTAGCTCGACCACGGAGGCTTCGCGGAAATATTCATCGCAATAACTGACATGTATAGTGAGAGAACACGTAACCAGGCGGCGTATTTTAAAGATGTACAATCGGATGTACAATTGTTGACAAAAGTGCCCCAAATTCGAAATATTCGCATAACTGCGCCAAATGTGTAGTAAATGTGATAACTTATATAAATGATAGCTAATACAATATAGTTTATTTCTAAAAAGTTATTTTTCATTTTTTCAATATTTTATTAACTTTATTTGTCATTTTTCAACTTTCGATAATAAAATTTTTGGCAATGAAAATGCCTTGAATTTAATCTTAGAGCATGAAATTTCTTAGTTTTCGTATCAGCTAAGTCAATATTATTAATTTACAATCCAATACTTGACAAAGTATTGGATTTTGAACCTGATCGCTTTCTAAATTAATGTATATATTTACGTGTATATATATATAATT
>NW_017259280.1:143016-148828 GCF_001594045.1 Atta colombica | reverse complement strand
ATATTTATATTATATATACATATATATTGTATATAAAATACATAGCTTATATAAAAAAATGAGCATAGCAGGAAATATTACCGGAAATTGTAAAATCTGTGAAAAAAAATTTTGACGAACATATTATAAAGTTCGTGAAGTCTATGAATATTTTATGTTTCTTTTATATTTGAGAACATATTATCTGTCGACTGTTATAATTATACATATATATACCTTGATATAAGTATACAAAAGCTAAGTAGGGATTACATCCGTGTATAAAAATTTTACAATCATGTAATATTATATATTTCAATCTATATTTTAAATAAAGCAGGTAAACATGAATTGTCTAACGTGTATGAAGTCCTCATCTTTTGGCATCGCAAGTTTTGATAACAGTTCCATTGGCATCTGCAATAGTTCTATAGTTCCTGATAGGATTTATAAATAGTTCCGTTGATTTAGCAAAAAAAAATAACACTTGAAAATTTTCGGTGCTAACTTCCCGTGGCACCGCAAGATTCGAAAAAATCAATTAAAAATTATGAAATTTTATAGTTCTCGAAGAGTTCTACAGTTCCTGATAGGTTTTAATAATAGTTCCGATCTCTAAGTAATTTTAAATAATAATTAAACCTGCGCGCTGGCATCGCATCACAAAATAAAGTATTTTATAACAGCCAGTTCCAGCCGACTTGTTGGTATTTTCCTATAGTTCTACAATAGTTCCGACGATTTTTATAGATATCGCTCAGAGTTCTAGTCTTTAAGTACTTTTTAATAATAATAATAATATCCGCGCACTAGCACCGCACCACAAAAATAAAATTCCTTTTAACAGTCAGTTCCAGTCGACTTGTTGGCATTTTCCTATAATTCTACAATAGTTCCGACGGTTTTTATAGATTTCGCTCAGAGTTCTGCTCTTTAAGTCACACTTTGTCATCTGACATTTTGATAATAATAAAGCCCAATATTTAAATTTCATTCAAATATTCTTAAAGTGAACATTTCAAGACATGCAAACTTCATTTTGCATTTTTAAACATATTTTTATCTTCATTATTTATCAAGTTATGATCATTTGAAATTTGGTAAATTTTTCCTGCTTTTTCAGTGTACTGCTTTTTTTGCAGTTGTATACTCATTGCTCCATTAAAAATACTAGTAATGTATATTTTACTTTTAATTTCATATATTTTAGAAATGTAACATAGCATACTAAACATATGTAATAATATTACATGATTCTTTCAACACGTTAATTTTCCCTTAATCTTTTAATTTCAAACGGTGTACAAATACGTTTTAACAAATCGAAATATACGTCCGAAAAACGTATGCATTCATACGCCGAAATAATGAATATGCAACTTTTATCATTTCACGTATATTTTCTTTAAATTCGCAATAAATTTTTTATAAATTTAAAATGCTAGTACCATAAAGTTGACAAAAAAATTTAATTTGTAAAATTATTATTTTTTCAGTTTGATTATGTTGCAAATACAAAAGTTGCAAATACAAATCGATGCTCATTAACATATTAAAAGAATTTGTTTATTTAAAAATTGTAAAAGAATACTTTCTCCAAGTTTGATTGCAGTTGCCGCTTCCCTTACATACAATCAGTTAATATCCTTATATTACTTATATTACTTACAGAAGCGTTCAAACCAATGGAAAACGCTGTTGAAAACGAAAAATCAGTTGGAACTGACTGTTAAGGAGATTGTAAGGCAAATGCAATATTATATTATATTATATTAAGAATTATTTGAGAAAATTGCAGATTGTTTTAAATTACAATTAAAAGTAATACAAAAAAATTGATGAAACAGTTGACCATCTGAATCAAAAGTTATTTCAATAAAAAATATTTTTTAAATTTGTATTCTAATTGAAATATATAAAAATGTATTACAAAATAAAGATAAAATCTCAATTTTTTTTATATAAATATTTTATAAATACAAAAAATTTATGCAAAGTTACATTAAAATGAAGACATTAACTGTTTAGTAAATAAACAAAATATTTATTTGTTATAAACTAATTGGTGAAACTTCTTAATGAAACTTTGCATAAATTATTTTTAGTATTTGAAATATTTATATAAAAGAATTTAGATTTATTTTTAGAATTATAGAATTATTTTTAAAAAATTTCTATTCATAACAATAAAATTAATAACGAATAATATTATATAAATAATCTAAAAAATGTATTGCTAAATAAAAACAATGTTATCAACACAACTCACATGTATATAGTTTGTTTAAAGTGTAAATATTAATATATGTATTTTATGTCTTCTTAAGAGGTATTCTTGTGATGCGGTCCTAGTCCGTAAATTTAATTATTATCAAAAAGTACTTAAAGACTACAACTCTGTGCGAAATCTATAAAAATCATCGGAACTATTGCGGATCTAAGGAAAATGCTAAAAAATCAGTTAGGACTGGCTGTTAAAAGATACTTTACTTTTGTGGTGCGGTGCCAACGCGCAGGTTTAATTATTATTTAAAATAACTTAGAGACCGGAACTATTGTTAAACCCTATCAGGAACCATCTCTTCGAGAACTATAAAATTTCATAATTTTCAATTGATTTTTTCGAATCTTGCGGTGCCATGGGAAATTAGCATCGCAAATTTTCAAGTGTTATTTTTTTTAGCTAAATCAATGAAACTATTTATAAAATCTATCAGGAACTATAGAACTATTGCAGTGCCAACTTCACACACGTAATGTAATTGTCTAATTATAATTTCTTTTATGTATATGTTTCCTTCAATTTAGGCTGGCAGAATTTCAATCAGATTTTATAATAAAACCCCAAAATGAATTTACTACTATCAATTTGAATCATCACATCAGTCAAAACTATCAGATGAATCTTTTACTTTTACTTTAATATGGCTTCATATGATATGGGATGGAGTACAAGAGGTACAGGACAAAATTACAGCTTGAATGGCTTTGGAGCTATTATTGAAAAAATGAGTGGCATGATTTTAGATTATTCGACATGCAATAGAAAATACAAAATATGTGATGCAAATGTTGAAGCACCAGATCATGATTGTCGTAAAAATTTCGATGATTCTGCAAAAGCATTGGAACTCTATGTCAAGAAACTTGTAGTCGAGCCATACTTAAGTCTCAGAATGTTGAGATTGGTATCTTAATAAGAGAAGATGACAGCTCTACTGTTGCAGCATGCTGATCATTATCAAGCAAGCGATCATTATCAAACAATCAGATGCCAATCACACTGCAGGTGGAATTAAAACGATTGTACTGAAATATTCAGAGAAACCATAAAAAAATAACAAAAAATTGTACATCTCCACAGATACTTCACGTACGTTATGGCGCAGAATAGAAGTAACAGTAAAGCTATGACTGATGCAGTACGTAACATACCTCGTCATTTAACGATCACAGTAAATATGGATGTACATGGGGTGTGAATTTATTCAAAACAAGGAAAACTATAATCATAAAATAATATCAGGAGGATTTCATGATCCACAGCTTTATTCGGCACTTGAGGAAATATTTGATAAACTAACGGATAATGCAGAAACGTATTCAACAGGTGCATCTAGCAATGTTAATGAAAGTCTTAATGCTATAATGGCGAGCAAAGCTCCGAAATCCAGATATTACAGTATGTCTGCGTCCGCCGACTTTCTATTTGCGTGTGCTGTTGGTCTAAAAAACATCGGGGAAGATTATACAAAAAAAAAATAACAGAAACTGTAAATTTGTCATCAGATAAATATCATTTGCAACAATACATTTCAAGAGTACAAAAGATTGCAATGTAAAGACGAGTACTAATAGCATCTTCTGCTTTCAAAAAAAGACGAATGACTCTGAAAAAATTGCGATCAGCCTTACGTTATAGAAAAGAAACTGTCGAGAGTATTATATATGAAAGTAATTGCTTTCTTCTCAGTCAAGAAACATCATGAAATGAACATGGTAGAAGAAAACGATGATGATAACGTCATTATTCTGTTGGATTTGAAAACTTCAGACTTTGAAATAAATTGTGACATTTTACAGATTAGTGCGAAATGTAATTTTTCGACTTATATTAATCCTGTTCGAGATATTTCCGAGAATGCCACTCGAATCTTACAAATAATGGAGAATTACTGTACCATGGAAGAAAAGTTCAAGCAGTATCTATGAGAGCAGCCTTAGAATGTCTAAATAATTGATTGATGTCACTTGAAAAATAGTACTGTTACATTGCTGTTCATAATCTCAATTTTGATGGTCCCAGATTACTACAAACTATCAGTAAATATGATTTAATCAGTGAATTTTCTACAGTAATATATGGATTTATTGATACTAATTGTTATCAAAAATATTACTGGTCAAAAAGGTCAATGTTCCATTAGCAGATTAGCGGATTGGTGCAATATCTCCACAGTTGGAGCACTCAATGCTCTAAGACTGTATATTTTGCAAAAAATTCTTCAAAAGTTGAAAATCACAAAAAAGATATTATTATTATTAAAACATTCAAAACCTTTCACCGAACAGATAGATAATTGGAATTTATTTGAAAAAATAAATAAAATATTACGGACTCTAACATCTCTACAACATATAGGCTTATTAATACGTAAAAAATTGGCGATGACTGAAATCGATATAAATATATTACAAAATTCTTATGAAACTATTGTGCTATAGAGTCTCTAAATTAGTTGAAAACAAAATGAAAAATAAATCCCTGCAGAATCTTCAACACAATCATCGATAAAAAAAATAATTGAATCTGTTGAAAAGTATATTAAGCATAAAAAATTAAGTCAAATTTCACCTAATTAAACCAAAGTTTTTAGCTTTATTAAAATAATTTAATAAAATTTTTAGCTTTATGTATTAATAAATATATAAATTTTGAAGTTATAAATATTGCAATATTATGTATTATATATATTTATCTTTGTTTAGTAATTTTCTTCATGTTTTTCTGAAAGTTACTTTATCATTTGTGTTACTTGTGTTATAGAAGATGTAGCAATAAAATTATTTATATCGTTATTCTGCAAAATTATTGCTTTTTCTATATATTATTTATCAAATTATATATTATTTGGTTTCCGGATTTGAGAAAACTTACTGCATACATTCTTTATTTAGTTTTTAATTAAATTTTTGGTATTATTTTTTCTATACTTTTTACATTGCCGCACTTATACAGTCGGTCATGGACGCAGTTTAAAAACCGCAAAATTGTTACGAATAATAATTTCTTTGAAACCGTGTTGTTAAAATTAATATAATTTTGCAAAAAGTTCCAGTAATTCAAGATCTATACGTACAAAAAAAATTAAATTTTTGGTACTATTTCTTCTATTTCTTCTATTTTGATACTATTTCTTCTATACTTTTTTTACTCATTCGACAGAGTTGCGTTTCCCGTAAGAAAATGTCTCTTATAGAACTTTGATACTAAAACTGGCCAATTACTTTTCAGTATTAAAAATATTATTAACAATACTTTTAAATACTCAAAATAAGTTATTAATTGAACAGTACTAGTATTTCTATAATCACCATAATTAAAATAATAATTACTCTAACGGTTTAATGAATCTACTTGAAATTTTTTTTAGTATATTACAAATAATGAAGGAAAAGTTTCCCGAAGTTTCATCGATTTAATACTATTATTTTGGAAATAGCTCCGATACATCCTTAAGAAATAAAAACCGATCGAGTTAACATAACATCATAATAAATATAGTAGAAAGCGCCTTAAGGATTATTAATATTTCAGATTGTCAGATGTCCG
>NW_017259280.1:139136-142916 GCF_001594045.1 Atta colombica | reverse complement strand
CGTAAATCGACTATGTAAAATACACTATTATTTTTCTACCTTGACTTTACTCCTTTATTCGGTTGTTTTTTTGGAAATTTATTTTAATTGCTTTGCAATTAAAATAACAAGCATTTATTGTTACTATTTACTATTTCAGAATATTTCGATTGATATTGTATGTAAGAATTGAAATATATTATAGTGATGATCAAACGCACTTCTGCCCTATTATGCTCTCAATCGTCCAGATATTTCTGATTGATGATTATTTCAGAATTTATTTAAAATACATACTTTTTATTTTAATCATAAATAAGAATAGTTGTTTAAAATACCTCACCTCTTAAAATCTTAATAAAAATACTCATTTGACATGTTTTCACTCAAAATGAAAGAATCTCAGAAAAACACGGCGATCAACCTCGTGAATCGAGTTATTAAGCATTAAGTTGATTCTACAATGAGTCAGTAATCGATTGTCCTAAGTCTTATCAATGAATCGGTGAAGTCATCCAACAGCCAATTAATACAATTAAGACTACTAATTTTCTTAAGACTGATCCTTCCTATTAGTCGAAATGAACGACTCGTACAACTAGTAGAAAAATCATAGTCACCTAAGTATTAAAACTGATTAAGACTTAAGATTTCCGACTACCGACTCATTGTAGAATTAGCTTAACGTTTAATAACTCAATTCATGATCTTAGTTGTACAAGTTGGTTGTTAGAGGTTAAGATACGTCATCCCAATTCGATACAGCGTTATATATACGTTCTTACTTTAATTACACAAATTCTTTACTTTACAAAATCAAATTCGTTTCTTTAAAAACACAAATTCACTGTTAATGCATAGATTAGATCGATTAGAAATAACTTTTCACGAAAATAATTAATTTATTGTAATTAATGATTTATGGTTTTTAGAAAAAGGAAATACGTACCGTTTTTTTATTTGTCAATCACTCGTCAATATCAATCGACTGTTAATGTAAGTTTTATCTCTTGATCACTTGCGTAAAAAATTAGAAGTATGATGAAACAATACATTCTACATAATTACCAATGGCCACCAACGCAGTTGCCAACTCGCTAATAGAAAAAAAATCTCTAAATCAGGGTTGAAAAGTTTCTAAAAATCTGCAGATATTTCCAAAAAAACTTGAAAATCTCCTTTTATTAGAAAACTGCAAAATTTCTTCTATAGTAATTAAATTATTTATTTAACAAAAAAAAGAAAAACTAAGGCCGCAAACTTTTCCATGACACATCGTGCATGAGTGAATCAACTAATCAGAATCTTTCCTTTCCTCCCATTCTCTGAAAAAGAACAATTTCGATTGATTTCAGTTGATTCCCTTATACATTAAGGCGTCTACATGATAAGGTGTAAGCTTGATCTACAACAGGTTTTGAACTTTAAGCTGTAAGAAATGGACGAATTGATTATTCTCCTCACATTCGATTGTAAAAGTGCCTTTTCATGCTGATGCTTAACGTTCATTTTTAGCATTAAAATAAGTCATGTAATCAAAATTGATGCTTGATATTTATCAATTTCTATAGGTATATTTTCACATGCTGCTAAAATAAGCAATTGTAGCGACAGATTTGTCGCTCATTATCCAGAGGCTGAAATTTTGTAGTTTGAATAGTTTCAAGCGTCAAACGCTATTGACAGTGCTGACATACTGTATCGACCGTGTAGACCACCGTTGACTACAATATATATAAATTTATTCACAAAATATCACATTTAATTTATTCTTTTTTTTATTGCTGATCCAGATAGAGGATTCGATGCAATCAGAATAATCTAATATCTGTTTAATTCAGCGTATTAATATTGCAAAAGATAAAATAAAGATGAAAAATACAAACAACATATCGAATCTGTCGCTCAAATGTCAAATTTAACTTCTTGCCTTTTTTCATGTATAAACTTGTCGCTGTAATAATTTTGCGACAAAAGTCTTCATGTGATCGTTTTTGTCGCTGAAACGGTCAGTTTGAGCAATTCGTGAAAATGCACCTTTTTACGTGACTTATAGCGAATTTGATTGGGAGCACTCAGTGCACTCTGGTGCACACTGCCGTCATACACAAAATAACGTAAAAATATTTATACATAGAAATATTTAAACATAGAAATCGATTAAGTCCTGAAATACTCGATACATTTTATTGTACTAAGTAAAATATGTATATTATAATATTCGAAATATTTGCACTTCATTTTTATACTCAAATTAAAGTACAACATTGATGCATATCTCGCATTCAACTGTAATTGGTCACTTTTTTATGGCTTAAGGTTAAAACACCTAGAACTACGTTCCAAAACTTCCTCTCCGAAGAAGTTCTTCCTCGAAAAGGAAGTTTTGGAACGTAGTCTAGGGTGCATATGTTTACCTCAGATCTATAATAGAGTTCTAATGTCTCCGGCATACGTTCATCGCGCGTAACACGCGATATCCAATGTACAGCTTTACTCATGTTTTCATTCTAAAGGTATACCCTTATTGGATATCGCGTGTCATGCACGACGGACATTGCGCTGATGTGTCAGAGCTATAAGCCTTAAGCCATACAAAATGAACGAATCATAGTCGATTATTCTTTTCAAATTTGATTGTAATTGGTCAATTTCTTACGACTTAAGATATGATCAATGCGGTGTTGTAAACGCTTCGAAGCGTTTTTTAATTGGTCAGTTTGTAAAATTCTTTCTTTTAATTGTCTTCTATCAAACATTTGTAGTGAGACTTTGATCACAACCTTAAAACATTTTAATATTGTAGATCCGGGGTAGTCCAAATTTACAAGTATTTTAAGCTTTAAGCCATAAGAAATCGATCAACTACAGTCGAATACGAGACTAATTCATTGTAATTCGTCCATTCCTTATGGCTTAATAAGATTTAAAAATCTATTGTAAATCCGGGGTTACGCAGTGGCTAACGCATCCACTTTCTCATCTGCCAGTTACATAACTTAATTTACTGAACGGATCTCTGCATAAATAGCTGCTCAGTCACAGTCTAGATATATCAGTTGCTACACTGCACGTCGGTTTCTTTGATGTAGGAGAGACAAAGTCACGTGATCTGTGGCCATTTTAAGAACTGTACACGCACTCATATTTAAATATTTCAGCTAAATTACGACACTGATTAAAATGAGCATTCTTCAATAAAAGACGTATGATACAATGGAATATAATAAATTTCATCTTTGTTTAATATTGCAAACAAGGATAAAATTAAGTAAAATTGTGTTTTAGGCTATCCCTAACAGCACAAACGTCGACTGTAAATTGATTTTGCTAAGCCAGGTCTTTAGAGTAGACTGTAAGTCGACTTTGCACAGACGTCCTTCTAATCGATTTTTAAAACACTTAGTGCGATTTACGCTCATAAAGCTTAAATGTGAAATCCTTGTTATTTAACTATAGTTAAACAAGGATGAATGCTATGAACGTTGTGTGCATGAATTGGATCACAGCCTAGAATAGTTGACTTAAAATCGGCTTACAGTCGTCTTTAAAGTGGGACACTTTAAAGTTGTATCGTCAACTTTAGACGACTTAGAGATATCGCCAAGTTGTCTAAAGTCGACTACGGACGTCCATTTTTCAAACGTTATAGTCTAGAAGTTATAGTCGATTCAGAGTCGACTTTGTGCTGTTAGGGATGTTTCTTGCTGGAAAACCATATAGTAAAATTATAAAATAAATGAAATTATAAAATAAATGGATACGCGCGCGCGCACACACACACACACACACACACACACA
>NW_017259280.1:136917-139036 GCF_001594045.1 Atta colombica | reverse complement strand
AAGTAATATAGAAGAATTAGAATATATATAACTTTAAAATAAATATAATTTTAAAAATTATTTAAAAACACAAGTTATCTGTTTTAAAAACAACAATTCACTGCTTTAAACATACAAATTCTCTGCATTAGCAGTTTGTGTTTTTTAAGCATAAAATTTGTGTTTTTTAATCAATGAATTTATATAATTAAAGCAGAAATACATTATGCTGTATCAAGTTGGAAGATACCTTAATCTCTAAAGTCTCGAACTTTAATGCTTGATAGTTCGATTTAGAAGGCCAATCGCCACGTTTTTCTGTTAGATTTTTTCGTTTCATACAAAAACGTGTTGAATGAGATTAATTTCATCAAAATCGGAGGTGAAAACCCTTTTCTAAATAATTACCAGAATTAATTTTATTATTTATTCGATACTTCAATATCAACACAATCTTGCGTTCCTAGTTTGGTTAGGTTATAACACAGCCATCTTCTCTGTGGTACAACTGACGCAGGCGCGTAACGAATTTGTCTAATCAAAAAAAGTGATGTGTCGCAACTGGTATATCTAGACTGTGGCTCGGTACCATCACAGTACAATTATAATATATATAGGTATTCGTATCCATTTTTAGTCCTTTTCCCACTTTTTGTTCTCTCTTCTCTCTTCAATCTTCTTAGTTTAGTGGTGAATTAAAGAAAAAGCAAGGGATTGAGGAAAGGAGCAAAAGAGTGAGAAAAGGAAAAAAATTGCGGATGCGAATACTACTACTTTAATGCCTTAGTATAATTATATACAGTAGCGACAGTAGCTCCTTTGATGTCGGTAGTCATTGATCACGTGACTGTCAGCCATATTGAAGATTTTAAACGCTGAATTTAAACGGTATCAAGAGACATTGTAGTATTTTGCATATAAAGTATTTTTTAAATTAAAAAGTATTGATAAATTTTATATGATTTTAAATATATCACTATATATATTAGATCCATTTTTAATAGGTCTATTTTTTGTTTTTAATTTTAATATATTTCTGAAATGAACCAAATGAAATCATAAAATAGTATGCGAAACATGATTTTTGTAAGCCAACAATAATTTATTAACAATTTCAGATAGAACAATGTTTAAAATTGGAACATAAAATGTCTTTCAGATCTCTTTAAGACGCCATAATATAAATCTTTAAGACATTTTATGTTTAGTGAGAGAAATTAACTATGATTGGTCGATTTCTACGCCTATTCCTTAATGAACTGTTATGTCCATTGTAGACCATACAATAAGTTTGTGATATGAACTTATGGCTTATTACTTCAACAGCGATTCAATCAATCAAAATTTTTCGTTTTCTCCTATTTTACAGAAAAGGAAAATTTTGATTGGATGATTCTCTTATGCATTATGCATTATGCGTTATGCATGAGTCTATGCTCCCCATCTAACGCATACCGCCACAGTATAAGTACATACAGTATGAACACTAAACTTTTTATGTGATCTCCAATTTTTACTGCGTCAATTTCCAGAAATGTGGCTGTCTTCAATAAGTTGAAATTGCAGATTAGGTTAGGTTAGATTAGCATTCTTTCACCTACAATATCGTGTGAGACATGATAAAGAAATTGAGCTAAACATTACGGGTAAGAGCTATGATACATCGTTCAAACAAAGTTTAATTTTTTTTAATTTGTAAAAGAAAAGGAATAAGGATTAAGAATTAAGTTTTACTAAAAAATTGAATCAAATTTTTCGAAGACGCTATATTGTGTAGACTGTTATATTTGTATTCTCTAATAAAGTATGCATTGTGTGTGTGTGTGTGTGTGTGTGTGTGTGTGTGTGTGCGCGCATATCTTATTAGATTACAACTTTACATTTAATTATAATTTTCATGCAATATATTATTTTTTCATGCATAATTATTCAATTACAATTTTCATATAGTATTTAATCAATTATTATTTTTAATTTACTTATTACTGTTTAATTATTATTATTATTATTAGTGTGAATATTATTATATAATGAATTCGTTAACATTATACTGTTATATAATTCTGATTTAAAATATGAAAAAATATACTCGCTAGAAACAATTTTCATGACACAATTCGAATTATGTCTTTTTTTTTTT
>NW_017259280.1:130396-134560 GCF_001594045.1 Atta colombica | reverse complement strand
TATATATATATATATATATATATATATATATATCATTTCAGAAATTCTTTTTTAAATAACGATTATTCTGTGTCTAAAATTCTAACATTCATTCCAATTCATGTTTCTCATTAACTTGGTAGCGTGAAACTATTAACATATCGATAGTGAATTTTTTTATATCAACCTTGTGTTCTTTTATTCATGTTTTTTAATTTTCTTTTTGTTTGACCGACGTAAGAAGATTCACAATCCAAACAATTTATTTTAAAACCACACCACAATGCTCCTCTTTAATAAGCGATCTTTTCCTGTTTTTATAAATCTATTAAGTTTATTGATTTATAGGTTTGTAAGCAATATTAAAGCCATGATGTGTGATTAAATTTTTCTGAAACTTAACTTAAATATGATATTACAAAAAACTTCTTTATTAAATTAGATTTAGAATCGTTTATTAGACTTAGATTCGTTTTCCTTGTTATTGCAATTACTATTTTTATCTAAATTCTATTTTCGAAAGTTTTTATTCAATTTTTGATAGTTGAAAAAAAATGAATTCAAGAAGATAACCATTAATTAACAAAGTGTAACAAACTAAATTTGAAATATTTTTTTCGTGGAATTTTGGATGGGCTAAAAACAGTTTCTGTCCGATGATTACCCCTTTTGTGCTATTGGATTGTGCACTATTGGATTGTGCACTATTAGAATAATAATTAAGATATCTCCCTGAATTAGTTGGTTTTTTATATAAAATAATTTTTCTTCTTGTTTCATCAGTTTTACGTCTAAAAAATTAATATCATTTTCGTCGTCATAATCTACTGTGAACCTTATCCTATCATGATACGAATTAAACAATTCCAGAACATTGTTTTACAAGATTTAGAACAGGAAATTCTCATGACTAATAATATTGTTGCATCCTTTTATTTCCATTATGTTGATGACATTGTCATTGATGATATTGTCTGTGCATAAGGATAAAATGAAGGAGATTCTTTGGAATTGTTTTATCCCATGCATGAAAAAAATTCCATGAAAAAAATATTTCACACTTTGTTAATTAATGGTTATCCTCTTGAATTCATTTTTTCAACTATCAAAAATTGAATAAAAACTTTCGAAAATAGAATTAATTTAGATAAAAATAATGATTGCAATAACAAGGAAAACGATTCTAAATTTAATTTAATAAAGAAGTTTTTTGTAATACTATTTAAGTAAAGTTTCGGAAAAATTTAATAAATTATCACAGTTATGGCTTTAATATTGCTTACAAACCTATCAATAAACTTAATAGATATAGATTTATAAAAACAGATCGCTTATGTAAAGAGGAACATTGTGGTGTGGTTTATAAGATAAATTGTGAATCTTCTTACGTCGGTCAAACAAAAAGAAAATTAAAAAATTAGAAAAGAACATAAGGTTGACAGTAAGAAAATCCACTACCGATATGTCAGTAGTCTCACGCCATCAAGTTAATGAGAAGCATGAATTGGATAATGTTAGAATTTTAGACACAGAACAATCGTTATTTAAAAGAAGAATTTCTGAGATGTTATATATAAAAAGTCAAATAAATAATATAAATAAGCAAAATGACATTGAAGGATTGCCTGATGTTTATTTGCCTATTCTAAAGAAAGATCTCTTTCACAGTTTAAAATAATATAAAAGTTTAAATCTAAAAAGTTTAATTCTAGAATCTAAACTTTTGACGCACATATAAATACGGACACACATTAATGTATGACGAATAATAATACACAATATCACGACGAGTTTCCATCTGCGTGAAGAAATTGCTTAAGACTCATCATTTTGTCTGTAAAACAGGTAACGAATTGTAAATCCTTATTAAATTGGCTAGAAGATATTAACGATATATAATTATTTTAAATTAGAATTTGGCAATTCTCATTCTACCATACATAATTTGTAATATGTTAATTGGCTCAGCAACTATTATACGTTTTATGATGTATAAGAGGAAAGAAGAAAGCGTTGATTTATAATTATATTTATGATCGTTGAATTTTAATATTAAATTTATGTAAATTCTGCGTTTTTTATTGATATTTGTAAATATACTGAAGATGGCCAAATTGTGGCCGAAACGTCTAAATCTTTTATAAACTTGATTACATATTAAATAACACAAAAAACTTGTGGTTGTATGCTCTTCTTTTTGTTAATTTTATAAAGTAAAAAAAATATAATAAATTATTTATATATGTGAAATCAGTTGTAATTTAACATAAGTGTTTTTTAACATAACATCAATATTGGACTAAAAATATTATTCTTATAAAAACTATGATCCGTTTTGACAGATATTCGCGTTATTATTTGTGTTGAACTATTTTTATCGGTCCATTTCTACTTTATTATTGTTTATATATTTTTATATTTTAGGTATATTTTGAACTTATACATACTTGAGCATCACAAATTTCTATAAATATGGATGATGAAGACGTATTTATTTTGTCAGTTTTAATTATTACGCTTATTGTCTTTACTACAAAGAAGAAAGTGAAATAAAAGATAGTTACATCGAAGATGGTGAGACTCATTATTGTGACACGATCTTTATATGGGGATTTTCATCACCTCTTCTAGGAATTGAAATATGACGGTCCTGATATATTTTATCGATAAGGATGAAAAAGGAAATTTTTAATCTTCTGTTACAATGACAAGATCTTTTTTGACTAAACTGAATAAACGTGCATTTAGTCCAGAACAACGATTAGCTCTAAGGTATTTATTGCTTTTGTTTTATATAATTAAAAAAAAATGTACTGACTTGATTTGAACAAAGAGTTCGTGCTGAATTTTTTTCTAATTACATAGTAACATTTGGTTTCTATGGTGGCATAACATGTAGTAGGAAATCTAATGAATACGTTCAATACAATTTTGGTTACTAATGATTCTGCAGCTTTTTGTCAATAATTGCAAGAATAGGTTTTTAATTGGAATCATGTTTGGAACAAAGAATGAAATTTCTTGTAAAACTTGGGGAGAGAATGGATCAGAAATTTATATACTATTTGTATTATAGCATTTCATGAATTTCTGGCATTCTTTCCGAGTTTTACAAGAAATTTGATTCTCAAAACATCTATTATGAAATTTGAAATGGATTCTGATCGGAATTATTCCTTAGAAAATACAATAAAAATCTGGGGAATAATTGAATTTCGATTGGAATCTATTTTGAATAATTTCATAATACACACTGTGTAAAAAGAACTCATAATTATTGACACGAAAAACTGCGAAAAATATATATATAAGCCTTGGATATACATAATAATAATAATTAATTACCTTTCAGGTCTACGATAAACTAGAATTAGGATTGAAGTTGATCAGCACAACATACAAACAGCGTACGAGATAGAATTAAATTAAGAAGAAGTATTAGATGTACATCTGAGACAGTGGAATAGGACGTCTTAACATAACAAGTGCTCGAAGACAACTGTGATCCGCGACGATGAATTATCGTCTTCGAATCTGGATAAGACAAAGCAAGTATTGCGACAGTCAATCGAGTGACTATTTTATTTAAACAATAATTATTCTGCAACTTTAGATTTTGATTTTTTGTCCTTCTAATTTTCTTCTTTTATTTTGTAAAGCGGATTAGTTCCATTATTTAAATTCGAATACGTGTGCTTCTCTATGAACGCTCAATTCACCGCTAGGCAATAGTTTTGTTGTTTATTACAATAATAATAAACTTAAGTGTTATACAGGTTAAACTATAGTAAGCTAGAACATTAAAGTTAAACTATGTGTGTAAAGTATTTGTTAAATGGAAGGTATATATGTCGATATATATATATATATATGTATATTAAGAATAATTGTAACTGCGGTAAATTTCTAATTCTTGTCGCAACTGCAATAATAAAAGTGGAATTCATTCATTTCCATAAAGTTTGAGAGATTTTAAATTTTGATTTTCGAAAGGGGCTTCTTTAAGTCAGTGTTTGCGGTTAGTTTATGTTACGAATTTCTTCGGGATAATTACCTTCTCTTAGAGATAAGAGCGCGCGACACTCTTTTGTGTCATCTATATTGGCTCGCTAAGAGAAAAAGATTCGATGAATATATTTTGATTATTTATTACTATTTGATAATTATTTATTAACTTAGATCTCT
>NW_017259280.1:128280-130296 GCF_001594045.1 Atta colombica | reverse complement strand
TATATATATATATATATATATATCAGGAACTCGGACCAGACCGAAACCAATAAAAACTGAATCATTATTTTTGTCGGACCGAAATGTTGTGCAGGCTAATGGACCGAAACTGTAACCGGAAAATGTTTTTCAGTTAAGTTTCAGTCCAGTTTTCGGTTCGGATTTTTTAATCTCTTCAGTATATATGATTGTCGACTACGGTCACCAAACATATATATCTCCATGATAATAATCATACATATCCCGACGGCCGAGCATCGATTATAGTGAACAATGCGTTCCCCTTTTATAGTCGAAAGAGAGAGAAATGCTCGCCTGTGGTTGGTCGGTTTTTGCAACACTTGTAAAAATGGATGGACTGTCTTTAACTCCCATGACAGTCAATAAATAATTGTAAAAGGCACGAGAAGATCGAAAAGTTTATCAAAATTTATTTAATGCGCATGCATAGCATTGTCATGTCATGTTTTTTTTGCTACTATTTACTCAGAAGAAATATTATTGATTAAGAAGGGGTCAAGGGGGAAGTAAGAATAGTCTTCGTCCATTTTTAAAGTGTTTTAAAGCAATCTCATTATTTGTTTTACCTAAATTCTCTTCATTTACAAATTTTATACGAGAAACTTTAATATGTCATTTCTCACTTATGCCGTCATGAATGTTGCCAGCGACTACAGGAGGGTCTTAAAGAGGAAAAGGATTTTAAATAGCAATATTACAGGATGTTGGAGTGTTACTTATTTCCTTGCTTGATTATGATAATTTATGTAAGAATAATGTGTGAATATGTTATTTTATAGGAAACTATCAAAAAACTGTAAACGACCATTGACGATGCTACAAATCGCTGACGTAGTCGACGTAGATGACATCGCAGAAGATAATAAAAATAAAACAACAGCAAAGAAAGAAAAAAAAATGATCACTGTTCAGTCAATTACTTTACACTAGAGTTCAGAGTGCTTATGTTTGTTTGTCTATCAATGCAGTTAAATTTAATCTCGGTTCAACTAATTCTTTATCTTTTTCTAATTTTAAGAATTAGAAAAAAATAAAGAATAATGATGCAGTCCCATGGTGCGGAATTAGCGCAATGTGGAATTGGCAGAACGCTCGTAATTGATCATGGCTTTATTCCGCTGATTCCTTCGTTTTCTGCGCAAATAGAGTCGACAGGAGAGACTCGTGGAGATCTCTAGTCAAAGATGAATTTTTTTTATACCGAAACGGCTAAAGATGAATGGATCGCGTTTTAATGGATTGCGAATATTCGTAATCAGAAAAGGTTCCTGAGCAATTTTTTTTGTGAAAAGAAAAAAATAAAAATTTATTCTGATATCTCACTCAATATGTACTATAATGCAGTTGAGGTGTATATGATCTTATTAATAAAAATTTCCAAGAATCAATTTACAAAATCTGGCTCTATACGAGCCTTTCTAGTAATATGAAAAAGAAATCTCAACAGGTTCATAAGGAAATAATATTTCCTCGAGAAGAAAAATGAGCATAACCTAGGTCACCAGAACTGCACGTTCTGCTACAGCTGATTGCTAATCATAGGGAAATTCTTCACATTGAGTTGAACAAAGAAAGATAATAGATTTCCTTGTCTTTCTTTATGGCATTGACAATTCTCGCGTTCGGCATATTGAGAGTGGCTGAGAATTAGATAGCATGAGACAACTTCTTGTCTTGAAAAAAACCTCCTTTCGTTCTGTCGCGCTTGGTAGAAACGATCGAAGATCGAAAATGCTTTCTCAACGATGTATCAATATAAGGAGCGGAAGGCATTCGATATAACATATATGGTTTAATACATTTAGTAATTATATACTCCTCCCATTAACACATAATAGCAAAACTGATTTCAAAACGCAATTTATGAGATATTAATTATTTATGATTTTTTATGGAAGTTATATACTGTATTTATAAACACAGTTTGTAAGAATTCCATATGGTCGTGTGCGTAAGGTGTGAGATCATATGCCGGAGATCCCATGTTCTAATCCT
>NW_017259280.1:125450-128180 GCF_001594045.1 Atta colombica | reverse complement strand
ATTTTTATATAATTATTGAATTTATATGTGTACTTTTAAAAATTTTAAACCAACAATTAAAATATAATCAAATGTTAGAAAGAATATAAAATTACTAAAACCATATCAGAAGTTGGACACATATAAGTATAAATAAAATATAAATAAATTAATTTATTAATCATGTCAGTGAGTAATAAAACGTTCAAATCGGACACTTTGTTGAAAAGCGAGAAAAATTGGAATTATGAGTTAAAGTATTTATAATTACGTTGAATGAGGTTAAATAATGAAATCAGCTACTTTATTTTATCTTTTTCCCGGTATGCTATTCTTGTTTTACATCTATTAGGTGTACAACTTTGCTTCCGCCGTTTTTTTTCCGAAATTCGAGGCTTTATTGTAAAAAACTGGTTATATATTTATGATTCAAAGTATTGTCCATCGCTGGCCACTACTTTCTCCCATCTTTCGGGTAGTACGAATCCCGCGTCGAAAAAACTGGTCATCTTTTGAGGCTACCCACGAATCGATCCAATTTTTTACTTCTTCATAAAACCGGAAGTGCTGGTCAGCCAGGCCGTGTGCTATTGATCGAAACAAGTGATAGAGGGAGCAACGTCTGGAAAATACGGCGAGTGGGGTAGGACTTCCCATTTCAACGTTTCCAAGTATGTCTTGACCACTTTCGCAACATGGGTCGAGCATTGTCAAATCACTTTGCTGCAAAATCACTTCATCGTGTCTCTCGTTGTATTGCGGCCGTTTGTCTTTCAATGCTCGGCTCAAACGCATCAATTGCGTTCGATACCGATCGCCTGTGATTGTTTCAGTCGGTTTTAACAGTTCATAATACACTACGCCGAGCTGGTTCCACCAAATACAGAGCATGACCTTGAACGTCAAAATCACCGTTCTTGAAGCGTTGAAACCACTCACGACACGTTCTTTCACTAAGCGGCCTCACCATAAGTATTTGAGAGCATTCGATGAGCCTCAGCCGCAGATTTCTTCATATTGAAGCAAAAAATTAAAACCTCCCATAAATGACGAGAATTTGGCTCGTAAACTGACCTTTTCAATCGAGAATAACTTGATGATGCAGACACAAATCGACTAATGTTTCTATGGGGTTATGTTGACAGATGCCCAAGTTTATTATATGACGCCTATGATCTATTTATTTCGACCACCACTTACCATTAAAGCCTATAGGAAAACGGCGGAAGCAAAGTTGTACACCTAATACATACGTTCATGTATATGTTTATACATACGTTTTCATACATACATGTATTACAAAGAAAGGGAAAAAGAAATACGTAATAAATACGTGAATGTATTTTTATTTAAAAAAAAAATCTTTTGCAACCACCAGTTACATATTTTCAATACATTTATAACGCGCAATTCTTAACATATTGTTCGCATAGTATTAGTAACATATAAATTAGATAAAGATTCCATGTCTTCGTAAACTGCAAAGTCGATCTGCCTTCTCGCTCATCGTCCAGAAGCAAATATCAAATTCGTCCGTTTCTCGCGTTTCTCCCTTGACATATACGATAGCATCTTCTACAAATACAGCCGCCGTAATCAGGCGTTTCGTTTCGCTGTATGGGATCCTCCCTTTGCAATCCATGATTATAAACAACCAGGAAGCGCAAGACCTTTGTCGGACTTTGTCAAAAATTTCCATGGCATATGATTCGTAAAAATGTAATGCGTGAGAACGGTTATCTATTTAAGCACTATCACTTTTTTCACGAAATTTCTTGTTAACAGTGAATTCCCTTGCAGATCAAACGTCGGTATGGTTATGACATGAGCATTCTTTGAGCATTTTTTGACTGCGTCTCACTACAATTTTTTTTCTCTTTTTAAGGTTCTAAATACATATTGACGTTGCAATTTATATGATCTTGCGCACTACATTGGTCAACGAATTATATTGAGCCACGCAATCGTGTATGATGCTATTGTATTTGCACATTCTTCTTATAGTCAATTACATGAAACAAATAATACATGAAACAATTTTGAATTGTAGAATAATATGGAAGATTGGATTTCTCAATTTTTTCCTTCTAAAAAAAATTGCCCATTAGAAACATAAATATTTTCAATACACAAAACTGTATAATCGTGTAAATAACAAAATTTACATTGTTTTTTTTAACTAAAAGAATAAACGTTTTATATAAAATATTATCGTGCATTGATTGTTTTTACTACAATCTACATCATGGCACAGAATTCTGATTGCGTAATGAATTAATGAATTAAAATGTAGTAGGTAATCTTCAAGCAAATGATTTTGAAAAATAATTAGACCTATCTGTAGACCTAGTAAAAACAATTGTAATTCAGTTGCTTTCCAATGGTCTAAATTGTCTAAACTTCTTAGTTTACAAACAAATTCACTCGATATCCATTCAGATAAATCTTTAAAAATTTCATTGATTACTTTTGCACTAAATTTTACGACTCATAATTTATTAGATTTCTTATGTCCTCTCACAAAAATTTGAAGCATTTTTTGTTCCTCCCAGACAAATTAAGTGCATGTAATCTAATAGGAACTGACTCTTACGTCTTTTAAAAATTGATGTATTGTTGTAATATTTCTCATTTATCTTTAGAACAAAATCTTCATCAGTTCTCAACTATGCATTCATGTCCAAAAATGTGATTTGATTACCTACCATATAATAATCAAATAGCTAAAAATAGTATATATATATATATATA
>NW_017259280.1:119921-125179 GCF_001594045.1 Atta colombica | reverse complement strand
ATATATATATATATATATATATATACTACCACTTTGATCAAAAAGTTCCCGGAATTATCACCAGATGATGCTCTGAATCAGCTGATTTGAGTTCTGTTTTTTTGGTTAGGTTGCCACATCTATCATTGACATTCCCACCAAATTTTATCACTATAGCTTAACATTTGTAAAAGTTACACCGTGAATCTTGAGTACATCTATCTCTGCACGTATTTTCGATTTTTTACAGTTTTAAAAATGAAGTTGAATTTGCAACGAGTGAATTTTTGAATGAATGAAACGAATATCATTCAACAGCCATCGAATTCACTGATATGACTTCCTGCGATTTTTTTTCTGTTCGAGTCAAAAGACAATTACGGGGAACGTTTTAACAGCCGAAAGGAGGTAATGGAAAAATCGAAGCGGCTCTGATGGCTATACCGACAATAGAGTTCCAGAAATGTTTCGAGAGCTGAATCAAGCGCTGGCATAAGTGCATTGCAGTCGATGGAGAGTACTTTGAAGGGAATAATATCACTTTTGATGAATAAAACTATATTTTGAATTTTCCGAATGAATTCCGGAAACTTTTTGATCAAAGTATATACAAGGTGGTATATATATATTTTTTTATATATATATATATATATGTAGGGTCATTTGATAAGTTTGGTAAATTTCCATGAAATGGCGCTACAATCTATTTAATGACGCGACATCTCGAAAGATCCACTCTTCGAACCCTTCAGGCTAAATTTCAGCCAGAAAGGACGCATAATTCACGTTTGGTAGTCATTTGAAGTAGGTTGTCTCAAAGTCTGCAAAATACTCATTGACGGCGACAATGACTTCCTCATTTGAGAGAATTTCTTCCCACCGAGCCAAGTTTTTAAGTTTGAGAACAGAAAGAAGTTACACGGGGCCAAATCCGGAGAATAGGATGGATGAGGAATCAATTCATAGCCCAATTCGTAGTTTTGTCATTGCAACGGTTGACTTATGGGACGGCGCGTTGTCTTGAAAAAGTACTTTTTTGCGCGCCAAGTACTTTTTCTCGCTGGAAATTTACCAAACTTATCAAACGACCTACGTATATAATTGATTAGAATTAATCTTATTCTTGCCATATCAGTACCAGATCAGAATCTTATTCTTACCGTGTCAGTATCGAATATACAATAGCATACAAATCATGAAATTAAGTTACATTTCTTATTAGACCCAGATTTGAATAGCTGACTTAGAATCGATTCCGGCATGCTCAACTCGACCCTTTCTATCTATCAATTTTTTTGTTTTTGTTCAGTCTATAGTAAAGGCCCAAATAATTACCGGATCTGGTTTATTGGATTCAATATACCAGATCCGATAAATTGTGTAAGCCTTTTCCGTCCGACAAAAATTTTTATTTTCGTTCGACATAAAAAAGGCCACACAATTATCGGATCCGGTATATCGAATTCGATATACCCTATCAAGACATTATATATTTGGATCTGATCCGGTGCAAGCTAAATCCGGCATATCTGAACAAATTTCTATTGGATAATTCTATTGGGATTTCTGATGAGTGGAAATGAACCTAAAAAATAAAAGGTATACGTTAGAGAAAAATATCTGTCTCACCAATTAACATTAATATGTTAGAATTTTTCATGTAACGTAATCGTACATACACATTATATTGAATTTAATATATTGATATTGAATGAGAAATTATAACATTGATGTTATTTTTGTTGATTTTTTTGACGGAAGTTATAAAACATTTATATGCACGCTTCAATACTAATCTTATACAGTACAGCTGATTTTGAAAGTTTCCAATCAGAAATTCTGAGCATCAATCTATTTTTTTCTCAATTTCAGATCTTATTGAAATGTTGTGCAGCAATATCCTTCTTTATGAGTTAGTGCAACTTGGAGCACTGCAAGGCATTTTATTCACTTTTTTCTTTTTTTTCTATTTAGGCTTAAATACCTGTTTTTCTTCATGCGTTTGGACTTTCTCCTGAAAATGACTTCTAATTTTCTGCTCATCTCTTTGACGGTTTTCCTAGTTGTCTTTTTTCCCATGGTTTGAGATCCCTTGCTATTTTTCAGTTAATTTTCGTGTGCTCTTGTTACGTGATCATCCTATTCTTTTTTTCTTCTTTTGCGACAAAAATCTTTACGATATCAATGATGCCACATTCATAGTATAAGAATATAAGGTATTTCGTTCTCGAGAATGCGCAGTAATCCAAAATGGCAGCTGCTCCTAAATCAATTTTGTCCAAAATTGTAAAAAGCAACATGGTCATTACCATAGTTGCTATGTATGTACATACATTAGATTAGAAGTAATCAAAAAGCGGAATCTTACATCGTACGTAAATCAGATTTTGCGTCCTCTTTAACTGCATTATTCTTTCGAGAAGTTTGTTCAGTTTGAGATGGGAATTAAGATGAGGGATTAAGAGCAAAATTCTTTAAGTTTTATGTAGCAACAATAATTAGAGTATGTAATGATATCTATAAAAAAATCGTGCTTCTTATTCATTTATAAACTATTTCCTTTATTGTAATTTATCAATCTTTTTTCTAAATAATTAATTAGCATATTCTATTTGGTTTGTAGAAATGCCCACGTGTTGTGTCAAAACTGTAAAACTCGTACATTAATCATACATTTAGTCGATCTTAAGTATCAAATTATTTATTAACATTATTACATTTATTAACATTATTGTCATTAATTTTTTTAACATTAATTCTTGAGAATTCTACGGGTGCTTTCTATATAAAGGTCAACATCAAACCGACTCATCTTTGGGCCCTCGACGAGGACAAAATATCATCCCCCTCCCTCTTCTTGTATAAAATTATATGTAACTGCATACTTATTTGTAACCTTAATATTTACTCAAATTTAATGCGATCTATACATATAATTACTCTATTAACAATATAAAAATTATAATTAAAAGGAAACAGTGCGTAATGTTTCTTATAACTTATATTTCAGGCACATATTAATATAATGTGAATGCAGTGAATAGTGTTTAAGAACTCTCAGTAAAGTTGAAATAAAAATAAAATAGACGTGTGTACATGAGTACTTTTTAATTATTATAAATAAATATCTTTATACTGTGTACTTACGTACTCTCTATATATGTATAAATTATACATAATATCAAAACTAGTCATATCTATTATAATTTCATAATATTATATCACAGAATGAATTAAAATTAAACTTACGATTAGGTTTTACGATAACTACGATTAAACTAACAATTTTCTTTTCAATTCTTTACTATGTATGTATGTATGTATGTATATATGTATGTATGTATGTACATTTGTTTTTTCCCTTAGGATTATACATTATTTACATAACTTTTATACTGACTTAAATATGGTACTAACTTACTCTAACTTAATTTAATTTACAACTAATCCGCTCTCTCTCTCTCTCTCTCTCTCTCTCTCTCTCTCTCTCTCTCTCTCTCTCTCTCAGCGAGCCTTTCTGCCTTTCTCTATGGACTTCTGTTTCTATTTACATTTTTTTTTTGCCGTTCCTTACTCTCTCATCCACTCAATCATTCACACGTTCACTCACACTCTCCTTTCCCCATTCCCCTCCCCCTCATTTTCCTCTCCTCCTCCATTTATCTCATCCATCTCTCCCTTTTTCCCTCCCCCCTCCCCCTCTTATACATGCTTCCTACCCCCTCCTTCTAATTCCTGCATTCCTCTCAGACATGCTCCCACATGTTCTCCTCCGCACTAGAATGATATGTCTTAACCGACATATCATCCTATTTTCCTCCTCCCAATACTTCCCTTCTATCATCTCATTTTCAAACCTAAACCTTGCTATCCTCTGTCATCTACTTTCTCTAGATTCGGCATTCCCTCCTCCTTTACATATCCATATCATCTACTAAATCTCGACTTCCTTATCCGATTCCCTCTTTCTTCCCTCTGCCTAACCTTTTCCCTCTCCTCTAATTCCTCGTATTTTCTGTTTTCTTCCATTCCCTGTCTCTCCACTCCTGTATCTTCAACCCTCTATCTTTAAAAAATTGTCCCCTCTCCCTCTCCCATTTCGAAACGTCTTTTTCCTCTAGCGCTCTCTCTTTTATTTCTTTCCTATATGCCCGCACTAATTCGTTTCCCTTTCCCATATCCAATCTTCAAAACCCCATGCTCTCCTCTCCGCTCTGCTTCTCATCATTCCCTCTGCATTTCTTCCCTTACTAAATATCCCGGTGTTCTTCCCTCTACCCTAAGCACCCATCTTAAGAACCTTTCCTATATTTTTTCTATTCCCTCTCTTTCTTTCCAATTCCATATCTTCACTCTATATCTCATCATTGTCCATATTAATGTGTCAAACATCCACATTCTTCTTCTTCAATTTCGCTAAATCTCCTCTTCCCTATCCCATACCTGCCCCATTATTGTCGCTGCTATCCTTTCTTGCTTATGTCTTTCTTGTCCTCCATTCTTTTGAAATATATGCCCTAAATATTTGTATTCTTTCACCTCTTTAATCTTTTTTTCTTTCCACTATCAACTCATCCTACTCATTCTCCCTTCCCCCTCCCTGAACTTTAACACTTTCGTCTTTTCTACATTTAACTCCAATCCTTTCCTATCCAAGTACTTTTTTAACCTTTCTAGCATACTCTTTATCTTCCCCTCTTCTTCTGCCAACATCACATCATCACATATTGCAGCTAATATATCCTCTTCTCTCTTAGCCTTATTCCTTCCCACCTTTACCTTATTCATTTCCTCTTCTAGATCTGCCATCAATATATTAAATAATACTGGGCTTGCCGGATATCCCTGTCTTACCCCTCCTTGCCAAAACCCCTTTCCCAACCCACCTCCCACTCTTACTCCTTGTCTCTCTTAACATTTCTTCCATCCTCTCCATTAATCCCTCTCTTATTTCTCTTTCCCTTGTAGCTTATCAATACTCCTCTATCCATCGAATCAAATGCTGCCCTCAAATCTACAAATATTGCGGTCATTTTCCCTCCTTTTTTTCCAATCTGCCTATTTACCAAATAATTTAGCGTATAAATATTGTCTACTTCCTATCCCCTTTCTGAGTTCCGCTTGATTCGATGGAATACCATAAGCCTCTTTCTCTCCATTTCCTTTTTCAACTTTTCCGCGAACGCCGTCGTACAATGACATCTTATACAACGACGTCACTCCCTATAATCCTCAACAATCTCCCCCCCCCCGCCCCTTCTTTTTAATTGGCACGACCT
>NW_017259280.1:116106-119821 GCF_001594045.1 Atta colombica | reverse complement strand
CAACAACCCCCCCCCCCCCGCCCCTTCTTTTTAATTGGCACGACCTCTCCATTCCTCCGGCCATCCCTCCATACTTTGTTGCATAATCATCACGCCTATTCTTCTATTTCTTCTCCACCATATCTCACTCAGTACTCTATCCATTCCTATTGCTTTATCATCTTTCAGCTTCCTTATTATCCTGTTATTCCCCCCCTTCCCCCGCATTCGAGAGGCATTTTCGAATGTAACCCAGTGTATTCCTACGCACAGAATGTAATCACGTGACAGTCGAGTGACTAATTAGAATTGTTATCAAGTTACGTCGTTTCGTAGTAAATTTGAATATATTATTTATCAGTATACAGCGATCTTTGCAATATACTTTAACAAATACAAAAGATATTAAACACAAAATAAATATTAAAAAACAATATTATAAATACAAAAATATCATAATATAAAAAGGAAAAAAAATAAAAATATACAATATATTTCTGAAATTTATTTAAATTTATTAACCCTCAAGTACTGTGGTTGGTCCATGAGACACACCACGCGAAAGAAAAGCTATATCTGTATCTGTATGCTGTATGCTATATCGGTTTGATTAATAAAACATAGATTTATAAAATTTCTGTTTTTATTCCAATTTTTTTTAAATCAATGTCTCAGGGATCAACCTCAGTAAAAGTATCGTTATTTTACCTTGGCGTAGGGGATCTTAAAGCGAACTCGAACTCCGACGAAGTTATCAGAAGTCGCGCCTCGCGCCACACATCGACATGTTTTTATACGAGGACAAGTCAATAAGTTTTTAGAAAAACATATTATAGTAAAACACATTTTTTTTTTGATCGATTCGTTTTTATTTCTCAACATAGTCTCCTTTCAACTCGATGCACTTGATCCAACGATTCTTCAACTTTTTCAAGCCGTATAATATAATTTGTCTAACCCTTCAAAATAAGCCTCTGTTCAGCAATGAGCTGCTCTCTGGTGGTGAATCTCTTTCCTCGAACCATTTCTTCAGGTTTGGAAAACAGAAAATAGTCGCAGGGGGCTAAATCTGGCGAATATGCTGGAAGCAATTCGTAGCGGAATTCGTTGAATTTGGCCATCGGTGCTGGACGGGTGTGAACCCGTGCATTGTCTTGATGGAAAAGTACTTTCTTCTTCGCCAAATGGGGACGTTTTTTTCTTTAAAATGTTGTTGAAATGGTCCAATAAGGCTGCGTAATAATCGCCATTGATCATTTGCTTCGACGGAAGGTAATCGATATGAATTATACTGCGTGCAAAAAACTATGGCCATCACTTTTCCGACTTTACCGCCTTCTTCGGAACTGGTTCAGCCAGTGAAGCCCATTTGACTTCCTTCGTCTCGAATGAAGTAATGGATCCATGTTTCGTCCACAGTAATGAATCGACGCAGAAATTCATCTGGATTACGTTGAAACATCTCCAAACATTGTTTTGAAATCGTTACATAGTCGCGCTTATGATTCACAGTGAACAAACGCGGCACTCATTTTGTCGACAGCTTTTTCATATCCAATTGTTCGTGCAAAATTGAAATCATTGTAATATGCCTGTGGTTTAAACAAGCTCGCGCATTTGCACTCGTCGATCAGTCAAAATAATATCGTGGACTTTGTCGATGATTTCTAGCGTAGCAGCCTCAATTGGACATCCCAAACGAAGTGCATTACATGTGGATGTACGACCACGTTTAAATTCATTCATCCAATGTTGTATACAGTCGCAAACGCTAGTATAGCGCTATGAACATTATTCAACTCGGTTTTGATTTCTTTCGCCGTTAAATCTTTATTATATTATTATAAATCTTTATTATATATAGATGTTTGATCACTGCACGAAACTCATTTTTTTCCATTTTGCAAAAAATATAAAGGTTGTTTATTTTAATCGTTTACAGAAATGAAACGCGATGAATTCCGCTTAAAATTTGACAGTAATCAGGTGAGAGATGCTACTTGTCAAAAAGTAATGTGATACTGCGAGTGCCCTCTGACAGATTTTCTAAGAACTTATTGACTTGCCCTCGTACTATCATACCAATATTTCACGCAACCTATGATACATGCAGTCGCACATTCATGTTAATTTTTGTATAACAAATTTGTCATTTGATAAAGCGTCTAAGTCTAATTCTAAAAACTCGATCTCATATTTTCGATCTCAATGTAATGAATAGGTTTTATATTCTTATATCTTCTTTCTCTCTCTCTCTTTGTGAGAAAGGCACTCAAATCTTTTCGCCAATTTAATTTCTTCAATTTTAAACTGATTTTGGAATGTGATCTTCTGTCTAGCAAAAAAAGCATTATATATTCCTATCGGAACATGATGATTTATTATGTTCTTTCTAAAACGAATGATCTCTTTTTGGGAATGATTAGTAGATCTATGAGCATCATTGATTTTGATTTTCAAAATTCTAAAAAAAAATTGTTTTTTAAAATGATTGAATTTGTGTAAAGATCGAGATAATGAAACATATTAAGTAATTTGTAATTTACTATGTTTATTAAAAAATTAAAAAATTAAATTGATGTATGTTTTGACGAATTTAATATGGATTTTATTTCTAATAATTAACTTATGATGTTTGAAAGCTTCATAAGTTCTAATGGATTGGTATCAAATATAATAAATATAAATTTTAAAAAATCGTAGTCAGTAATTGACGCATTTTACAACTAGCGTAATTAATTCAAATTTTACAGACTCTAAATCTTAAAATTAAAAATAAATAATCTATATAAGACCAATAGGGTAAGAGTCACAGGCTGATGAAGATTATCATTTGCTTGGTGTTGCTACAATATGTTTCTCGCTTACTGAAATACAGTAGTGTCATTGCTAGTATGAGTAGTGATATTACTCGTGACTAGTAGTGAAGAAGTGTAATCATAAATTCGCGTTAGTGTTACTAGTAGTATCACTACTGAGATAAATTGTGGCACTACTAATGCAGTAGTGTAGTAGTGCAGTAATGTACATACAAGTGCTACTACAGATATGTGCTGCAGAACGAGCAGTATCTCTATTATTAATGCAATAATGTCACTGCTGTAACAACCAAGTCAGAAATAATTTCTTAAAAAGACGTCGTTTCGAAGTTGAAAATAAAAGTCGAAATTTCTATTGATTTTTAGCTCCAATTTCAATTAATTTTCGAATTGGAAATAAAATCTTGAATTGATCTAGTCAGCATAAAAATATACTACTTAGTGCCACTAATGCAATAACTAAATTCGACAAGTAGTATCATTAATAGCGTAATAGTGGTGGAGAAAATTCATTAAAGTTTTATTGAAATTTTATTATGAAAATAAATATTATTGATTAGCATCATATTTTAGAGGATACACGACAAAATTATAATAAAAAAAATTTATTTTATGAATTCTATTTTATGAATTTATTTTATGAGAACTAATTTTACGATTACCCATCCGAATCCGAACCTCTACTTATCATATTTCATTTAGTATCATTCTGTGATCATACGGGAATTACTCCTTTGAAGAACCATCTATAATGCTAATGGATGTATATGGTAGTTGTAACATATCTGTTCAAAGATGTTGTGAAAAAGTCGGAACACATAAAAAAAATATAATTAATAAAATGTAATAGTAATGTATAAATGATGACACCTGATAATAACTTTTTAATAATACTGTGAAATATTATTTTTATTAGC
>NW_017259280.1:115405-116006 GCF_001594045.1 Atta colombica | reverse complement strand
TATATATATATATATATATATATACGTAGATCGTTTGATAAGTTTGGTAAATTTTCATGAAATGGCGCTACAATTCATTTGATGACGCGACATTTCGAAAGATCCACTCTTCGAACACCTTCAGACCAAATTTCAGCCAGAAAGGACGCATAGTTCACGTTTGGTAATAGTTCATTTGAAGTAGGCTGTCTCAAAGTCTGCAATAGTATACTCATTGATGACAATGACTTCCTCATTTGATGAGAATTTCTTCCCACCGAGCCAAATTTTTAAGTTTGGGAACAGAAAGAAGTCACACGGGGCCAAATCCGGAGAATAGGGTGGATGAGGATTCATAGCCCAATTCATAATTTTGTCATTGAAACGGTCGACTTGTGAGACAACGCGTTGTCTTGATGGAAGAACACTTTTTTGCGCGCCAATCTCGCTTCAATGACTACCAAACATGAATTATGCGTTCTTTCTGACTGAAATTTGGCCTGAAGGGATTCGAAGAGTGGATCTTTCGAGATATCACGTTATCAAATGGATTGTAGCGCCATTTCATGGAAATTTACCAAACTTATCATACGACCCACGTATATATATATATATATATAAA
>NW_017259280.1:104688-115347 GCF_001594045.1 Atta colombica | reverse complement strand
TATATATATATATATGTATGTATTTTTGACTCTAATAAATTTTGTTATCAAATATTACAATTACTGGAAGTAGTTCTATGTTACGTCATATGTCGTCGTATACTACTACAATAATAACACTACTGGCTCAGTATTGACACTTGCGTAGTAATATTACTGCAGTAGCAGTGACACTAGTAGTATTTTTATCCAAATGATATTGGAAACATAAGATAGACCAACATTTAAATTTCATTTAAAAATCGAGAAAAATCGTTTCGAACTAGAATTAGTCTAGCTAGATTTTGATAGAGTCGATGATTTTTTCCTTGATTTTATGCTCATTTATGGTAAGTAACAGCTAATAGTTATCAGCATTTATGATAAGAGACATCATTCCCTGAAATTCCTCAATACAAAAATGACGTAATAAGATTATATTAAATAAACTATAAAGTACAAATAAAAGTAATGTTATTCAGCAGGAGTAGAATAATAAAATAAAATACAAAGAATTATTAGAAGAAAAGATGTAGACTTTATCGACAATTGCAAAGAATGTTCCGATTCGTATAAAAAAATTCCAAATTCCACTAGCACTGTTTCCAAACCGAACTATATTAAATCTTATCTTAATTTAATTTTAGTCTAGCATAACCTAACCTAACCTAACCTAACCTAACCTAACCTAACTTAACCTAAATTAGCTCTATTTTCTTTATACTCTAATCATTGTCATCTCATAATAATGTATCCTTTTCTAATTCCTTCCTTTTTACCTTCTCTTTGTTCTTCTATAATTTTTAAAATTTTTAACTCTTCCTTTAAATTCTAAGTCCTCTCCCCATATTTTCCTTATTATCTTATCGCCATTCTTAACTCTTCAAAACTTTCTCCTTACATTCATTAACGTAATGTTCTTCACATGCATTACAGAAAAGGCATCTCCCTTCTTCTTCTCTTAATCAGTATTTATTTTTTCTCTCTAAATTCCTCCTCTCTTTCTCTCTCTTCTTCTTTTAATTTTCTAATTTCTCTATCCACATCTTCTTTTATATTTCTTCTAATTCTTGCTACTTTCCTTTTTACTAAATCTCTTATTTCTTTTCTCACTTTTTCCTTTCTTTCTAATATCTTTCTTTATTTCCTTTTATTCTTTTCTCTAAACTTTTTCTCTTCTGACATATCAAATGAAACCTTTTTGGAACATATCTGTGATTTTTCGCTTGTCAATAATCGCTATTTATTATCTTTTGAATCTCTTTGCCTTACCGACGCCGATCAACTTTCTTTTTTCTCGTCGCTCTCGCGCACCTTTCTATTTGCCCTAATCTCTGCTATCTCATCTCGTCTGTTATTCCTCTACCATATTTCTACCGACCTCCCCTCCAATTACTGGCCTTTATTTCGCACTAGACTATCTAATTAGTTCTCGAATGAGTCTCTTGCTGAACTATCGTACAGAAACGCCTAGAGTAACGCTAAGAGGCACTCGCATTGCTTGCACACACGCCCTCTAATCAAGTCCTAAAAATCTATAAGAAACACTTTATATGATTAAAAGAAATTTTTTTGTAAATTAATATTATCTTTATTCAGTTTGTGCATATAGCACCAAATCCATTTATCGACACCACGATTTTATCGACAGTGTCGAAAATGTGATATGCGCGTAGTTTACATCATTTTATAAAAATGATATTGGTCGCTGGCGTACGATGCAGGTTAGAGTTTCTAAAAGAAGAGAGTCTGGACATTCAATGGAAGTGCCTCAAAATGGCGACAAATATGTGTGTGTGTAGTATAGGCTGTGTGTTTGGCTGTTGTCATGTAAGTAACAGTTTTTTTATTAATACACATCAATTTGTAATGAATAATAATAATATATAATACAATTAGTATAAAAAGTAAAATAAGTAGGGGAATTCTTTGTAGGTTGGACCCTTAGCATTTTTGCTCATAACTCAGATGAGAATCAACATATCGTTGATATCAAGATACTATCTGAAAGCTGAGGTTAATAATTATATTGTGGACAAAAAAAATCATTGGGTTTAATGGATTCTTTTTTTATAGCCAATTCAAAAAAAGGCTCAAAAATGACTTCCTTAAATTTTTTAATATAGATTGGAAACCCCCCCAAAAAAACGCTAAAAATGCACAAAAACTCAAGTAAAAACACAATGTTTACAAAATTTATGAAATTTCTTCAATTTATTAATTGGTCTCAATTGATTTGAATAAAAAATTTGAATAAAAAAATGAAAATTTGAATGAAAATAGGCTTTGAAGAGGAAAAATTAATAAAAATTGGAATGAAAATTTGGAAAAATTAATTTGGAAAAAATCATCGAAAATTTCATTAATAATTTCATTAATAAAATGCAATAAAAACACTTTTTATTTCACTTAATAAGAATTTCAAAAAATCATAAATAATTGCGTCGTGAAAAATGAAAAAAAAAATGGGTGTCCAATCTACAAAGAAAAAAAGTGTCCAACCTATAAAATTGTTGACGTTTAGAAGTGCATTGAAAAAAAAATTCAGTTCATGATTTGTTCGGAATTCTCTTTACATTATGAAAATACATAAAAAATAGAACACAGTACATATATTCACCTTCAATTTTCGATGAAAATTATTCAATTTATAACCTTAATAAAAAATGGGAATCTTAATTTTCACTTTTTTTTCGATGTTTTTTTCACAACTTATTTGGTACAGAAATCTGTGGCGTGTCTTTTCGCTCCAAAATCACATAAAAAGTAAAGTTTAATATTTTAGAGACGACAGTCGGAGTTTGGTGTTTCCACTGCAAATATTCGAAATGTCAAGGGGTATCCAACCTACAAAGATGTCCAACTTACAAAGAACTCCTCTAACATTTTTGATGTGTTTATATCTATAATTATTAATAATTTTTTATAATTATATATTATTATTGATATTATTGATATAATACATTATTGATATCTTTTATAATTATTGATATAATTATTAATTATTATCTATAATAATTATTATTAATTATAATTATTATAATTATTAATAATCTATAATTATTTATAATTATCAATAATAAGTAATATTTATTTTAAAAAATTGTATTGTAAATATATTTCAATATAAAAAATTTAACAAATAACATTAAATAAAATTACTTTTTATAGATAAAAAATGTCAAATTGTTGTATACTTGGATGCTCTAATCACGTCAAAAACGGTCCTTACTGCATTATTAACAACTTTATTAACTTCTGTCCTTACTGCATTATCATATTTCATTTCATTTCAAAATTTATTGCCGAGGCTGAAAAACAATAAGCTTATTCTTTTTAGTTGAATTTTTTGCACGATTTACTTTTCACTTTTCATATAATGCGAAGAAAAAAAGATGAACCGAGATGCGAAAAATTCGATTAAAAACAATAAATTTTATAATTCATGTGTGTACTATAGATTTTTAATAGTGGTGAATTTTAGGACACAGTATATATTACATTGCATCATATATATGTACATACATTGAATCTTCGCCGAAGATATATTTCTCAATTTTAGAAAATACACATATATCGATCATTACTTCTGAGATACTACTATAAATTCCGAGTACGATGTATTTCAATTCTAATTTTCCTCTCGTTCGTACTGACAAGGGAAGTTAGGCAACACAAAAATTCAAAAAATTTTGAAATTGATGTGCAAATAGAGTAATTCATCCACAAAAGTATTTTTTGTTTGTGCAGAATTTCAGTTTTAGAGGATGAAAGACTAAACATCTCTTTAAAAAAAACGGTTTTTTTTTTTCGAAGCAAATATCGTTGAAACTGTAAGGGATAGGAAAAAATTTCCAGATTAAAAATTGAATGATTTTATAAATACAGAACTGTAATAAAAAAAATTTTTTTTAATTAATTATTTATTGTATACTTCCACCACTATCACTCCTTATTTTCAAAAATTTGTTAATGTTTATGTAACTAAAATTAAAGAGCATTTTATGCTGAAAACGGCAATGTATATGATAATTATGTTCCGAAAATTCATTTTTCAAATATAAATGAAAACTCTATTTGCGAGTCCTAGTAATCTAACGTATTAGTCTCATACCGCGTATGAGGCTGCGCGAAGTAGCGTGAAAGGCAAATACAATACAATCCATCAGTACAGTATCAGTACAGCAGCAACTATTGAAATAAGAGCCTATATAATAACAATAAGTAAATAATAATAATGATAATAGTTTATCAAACTGTTTGCAAAACTAGTCTCAAATATTTTTATAATGTATAAAGGTATGTGTACATTTAAATAGATAATTAAAAACAAAGTATGAATAAAGAAATTATTATTTTTATAAAATATCATTTAATTTGGGAACAACTACATAGTAAAAAAGCTTGCAACATAGTAAAAGAAAAGATATTGTATCAACAGTAATTCCGCACGAATAAAAAATAGTTTTGTGTTCCAGATGAACTACCCTATTTTCACGCAATGTTTTAGAATTTTCTGAATTTTTGAGTTGCCTAACTTCCCTATTAACTGGGCGTACGTCATGTCGCCAAAAAAAAAAAATCAGAATCAGTAATGTCCATAATAACGAAGTCTCTGGAATTCTAAAAGGGAATAAATATGGAAAATATTGAAATTGTGGATCCAATATTTATTATTTTATTAAAAATAATTTTATTGATTCAATAACACTATTAATGAAACAATTATAATCAATTTTTATATTTAAAGAAATTCTTGTTTAAAAAATCAAGTCGTTGAATTTATAAAATCAATTTTATCACGTTTGATTATTAAAGTAGTTCATAAAGCGATATGTACTTACAATTAATTATTATTAATATACATTTGATTTGCAAATCGTACGATAAATAAGATGTTGCATAGAATTTTTTAATGTTAAATGATGCAATTAAATATCACATTGATAATCTTGACTATTTTGCAAATCACGATAAATAAAAGATATAGTGTTTTGTAGGGCACACATTGGACTATTAACAGAATAAGATGATGCAATTAATAATCTATTTGTGCAACATCTATCCGTAAACAAGTTTATGTAATTGTGTATTTTGATTCATATAAGTATACCCGAAGAAGTATATTTCCAGTTTCATTTATGACAACAATCAGTCACCATTCTGTTAATAATAATTGCTTGACAGAATTCTTTTTAAAATGACGAATATCCTTAAATCAATTACAGGTGGGAGACAAGTATAGAGAAAGGTGGAAATGCAGATAAATTCACATTTATTATGGAATACATATTGCAAAAGTTTGAAGAAGGCTATGATAGAAGATCTAAGGAAAGAGAGAGGGAAAGAAGGGAGGGAGGGAGAGAGAGGGAGAGAGGGAGGGGGAGAGGGAGGAGAGAGAGAGAGAGAAAGAGAGAATGTGATACTTACTGGTGATAGATACAATGAGTGGCACCCCGAATATAGTTCTCGATGGAATTCATGTCTGATTCGGAAGATGACATACATGTTGGTGCTAGATTTCGTGCGTGAAAAGTTACAAAAACTAGATCGAAATGAGCTTGGAACGAAAAAGCCCGAGGGCTCGAGAAATCGCAAGAGACAATCAAAGAATGATGATCAAGGAATGTCCAGAGATGCCCAAGTAATGCACAGAGATCGCCGTTTATATAGGGATATTCTTAGGAAAGGGAGTTTTGATTAATCGAATTTGGATTGATGGAATAGGTTTTAATAATTAGCGGAAGATCTGAAAATTCATTATTTACTTCAAGTTATTATACTTCAGTGAAAAAAATTGTTAATCAGCTAAATAGATTCGAAGAATTAGCCACTATTAAATTATGTCACCGTCGAGGAAATCGAAGTTGCAGAGTCGAAACGCTAATTAGAGAGCACTATCCAAAGAATAATATGAAAATTGCAGTAGAAACCAAGAACTGAAGATTGAACGGTCGCCTTACGTCCACGTAGACTCCGAAGGAAAAGAATATTTTAGATAGGCAAGTAGACGAATGATTAGAAGCCAGCATAATTAAACCCAACCATAACGAGTATGCTAATCCTAGTAGTCATACGCAAAAAAGATGGCTCCAATCGCGTTATATAGATTACCGGTCCTTAAATAAGAAAATAGTCCGCAATAAATATCCGATGCCATTGATAGACAATAGAATAGAAGCATTAACTTTCAAGCATTCTCAATCATCGATTTAAAGAATGGGTTCTTCCATGTGCCGGTAGAAGCAGAAAGCCAAAAATATACAGCCTTCGTTACGCCAAATGGCCAATATGAGTTCATGAAGACACCTTTCGGATTATGTAATAGATAATGACTAGCTTCTTACGATTCATTGATGAAATATTCCGTGATCTCATCCGAACATTGATTCTCACATGGACGATTTAATCATTCCGGATACGATGAAGAAGACGCGTTTTGTAAATTATCCGAAGTGTTCACTGTTGTTGCTAATCACGATTTAGGCATTAATTGGAAAAAATGCAAGTTTTTACAAAAACAGATCGAGTTCCTAGAACATATGGCTGCGTCAAATCATCCCCAACTAAAATCCGTGCAGTCCAGAATTTCCCTCAGTCGAAGTCGTTGAAACAGTTGCAGAGCTTTTTGGGTCTCATGAGTTATTGTATTTTAGGAAATTCGTGAAAGACTACACCCAGATAACATATCCGTTGTATGAGATAAAAGAGAAACATTTCTGTTTCGCGTTGGTACAACAAGCTGCATTCAATATTGAAAGATGCATTGTCAAGAGAGCCAGTTCTTGTATATATGACCAATCCGCGGTCATATATACTGAATTACACACCGACACGAGTGCACGGATATGGGAGCGGTCCTCCTACAAAGAAAAGCCAATGAAAACGATTTCCATCCGGTTTATTATATAAGCAGCAAAATAATCGATGCTGAAAAGAAAAGTGTCCTATGAGCTCGAAATTATGGCGATAATCACAGCAATAAAGAAGTATCTATTTGTTAGGAATTAGATTCAAAATCATAACTGATTATCAAGCGTTTCAAAAGACACTCAGTAAAGAAAATCTACTTCCTAAAGTGGCCAGACGGACACTCATGCTGAAAGAATTCAAGTATGAAGTCGAACATCGAACAGGTAAATGTATAAGACACGTCGACGCATTGAGTAGATTTCTCGTGATGATTATTAAGGATACAGTGTTGGCGTTAAGAATGAGCAAGATAAAGAAGAGCAATTATATACTATTAAACGATAATTACAGTTAGCTAAGGAGCCTTACAAAAACTATTTAATAGAAAATGGATTTTTAAAGAAAAAAATAGATGATAGAACTGTAGTTGCATTGCAATCGAGTATGCATCATGTATTATAAGAAAAACGCACGAAAATGGGCATTTTGGTGTTAAAAAAGTAATAGAGATTCTTCAAAAAGAATATTATATCCTGAAGTTAAAAGAAAAAGCCGAAAATTTTATCGAATGTTGTGTACCGTCTGAAAAAAAAAGCAAAAAAGAAGATTGAAACCGATTTCCAAAGACGATGTATCAAGGATGATGTATGATATTACAATAAATATGTATCACCTCGATCATTTTAGGCCCAATGACTAGTATGTTTAAGTTGTATAAGCACTTATTGGTTATAATGGACGGCTTCTCAAAGTTCGTGTGGTTGTACCCCACTAAGATTACGAATACCAAAGAAGTAATAGATAAGCTTACAGCGATGCAGCAGATCTTTGGTAATCCTAGACGCGTCATAACGAATCGGGGCGCGGCATTCACTTCCTCTGATTTCTGTAATTATTGTACCACTGAAGGCATTGAACAGATCGCAGTGACTACCGGTGTACCACGCGGTAACAGTCAAGTAGAACGCATAAATCGGACGATCATTCCGGTGCTAATAAAATTGTCATTAGATAACCCCGATCAGTAGTATCGACACGTTGTGAGGCTACAAATGAGCCTTAATAGTACATATCAGCGTAATGTAGGTATGAATGAATAGGTTTGAAGTTCTTTTTGGCATAAAGATGAAACCGTGATGATGTATAAATTATTTCTTTACTAGAAGAACGTTCAATCTTTTAACGAACGAGATAATTTGCGGAAGTTAGCGAAGCAGAATATTTTAAAGATACAAGCGGAAAATCAGCGTTGTTACAATAAGCGTTGTAAGGAAGCCCGCATTTATAAGGAAGACGATTTGATGATGATCCGGAGGATATAATTTGCCCCCGGCAATTGAAGATCAAGAGGATATATCTAAGACCGTATTAAGTGTCATGGACTAAAGGTAATGACCGATATGAAGTTATAAAAGTATATAACGACGAAGAATCTGAGTTTATAATGTCAGCAGCCGATTATATGAAATCTTATACAGTATGTCCCTCGGGGGCCGAGAGAATTGCAGGAATGGCCGAGTGGGAATCGTATACTTCCCGTTTCTTATACTTCCCGTCTGTAACAAGCTTCGGCCAATGGGGCCCAACGATTGTGGAGGTCGGCGCGACGGTCGTTGCGTCGGGTAAGATTAGATTAGATTCGATTCGATCGTCAACAAAGCGTGATGACAGCGTGCGAGAAGAGTATATCTTTTGTACCTTGTATATCAATTGTGTTAAGCTACCGACAAGCGTTGTCTCCCTGCAAGGTTCCCACACACACACACACCACACACACACACACCAAAAAAATTTTAATTTAACCACTAAGTTTTTCACAAATTTTTAATATCTTCAAATAGCAATAACTTAGTGAAAAAGCATCTTACCGAAATGTTTAAAAAAACCTTTTAAAGCTTGAAATCTCTACTTTCGAAATCAGTTATTGTTATTTCAATCTGACTGATCTTTTATGGAGCTTTACGGATACAAATGGATATCCGTCAAATGTACAAATTTTACAAAGGTCTGTGGCGTGAAGTGAAATTCACACAAAAATGCGGTTTACAGCAATCAAAAGAGTGAATCTTTACCTTCAATTTGCTTTTTTATTGAGCGTTGTATGATTTTTTTTCATTGAATTATTGAACGTTGAATCAAAATGATCACTGTTGCTGCAATGTTGAATAAAAAAAACAAATTAAAGATAAAGACTTATAATAACATTTTTGCATACAAAAATGATTTGAAGCATTCAAAAGTTTGCTTTAAGCTTTAAAACGCTTATTTCAAACGCTTGTTTCGTAATCATTTTTCATAGAGATATGTAAACCTTGATTTTGACCTTTTTAAAGCTAATTCTAAATGACTCTTTAATTTCAAGCATCCTTGTACAAGTTTTAAGCTTTAAAACATTTTTTATTTTTGTCTGCGATGACTTTTCATCGAATTTTGATGATATTTGTGCAATTCTGAGCGCTTTAAAAGTATTGAATATTTTACGTTACATATTACTTGTGTAATATCAAAGTTATTAAATAATTCTTAAGAATGTCTGCAATAATATACTGCATTACAAACATAAACATTGTTATAAAATATATTTTAATATGGAAGTATGTTTCAGCAAAATAATACTTTACAATCTGATAGATCTGATATCGAATGTTCTCTTTTTGTTTATTATATAACTATAATGTATCTGAAAATGTGATTAATGATACATAATCCAAAACGGAATGAACTATATGTTCGCAGCATAATAAAATGTCAAATTAATTACATATAGAAATAAATATGATTTAATTTCTCTTCGAAACAAGAAAATTTTCGGTACATTTTATCTATTCTATCAATTGCAAAATATTAGATCTATTTTCTGAATAATGTACACTTTTGGAATTTAAAGTGAGATGGGTACGTTTGATATTTGGCGAAAGCAAAAATTAAAGAAAGTTTTAGTACAATGTATGTAGTACAGGAATAAAAAAAGGATTTGTTATTGAATAGTACTTAATATAACTTGCTCATTCATTCTTTATTTTTTCTTCTAATATCACAATTTCGGATAGCAATAGTGGAGCATTAAATGTTAGAATGGATAACTTTGCATTAAAATAATTGAAAGAGAGAGAGAGAGAGAGAGAGAAAGTCATTTTAATTTAATTAATATTAAACAAAAACGATATTTCGTGCTGTAATAATACGACACACCATTTAAGAATAATTCTTTGACACCAATGAAAAATGTCAATTTTTAAGAAAACTTGCAAACTTTTTTTTCTACCAGAACTACAAGTGTCTAGAGGATTCTTTTCAAATATAGATACACAAGTTCGTATAATTTTTTCGAGTGCAATTGTTGTCTTAGAACTCAACGAATATCATATATTTACACACAGATCGAAATGAATTATTTAAAAATATTAAGTAAGATGTTAATATTCAAACGAGATAAACACATTCAATCTTTCCATACATAAAATGTACGCGTTTCTATATTTTGCACAACGTAAAGTCTATTGTTTTCTATTTCATGTTCCATTACAACTGTTTATAACTTTTAAACAGGATTCGGTCTTATTTCAAATAAATCCATTTAAAATGTACATTTTAAATAAAAAAAAATTAAACTTATTTAGTATTTATTATTTAAAATAAGTCAATGTTGATTTTCCACTTGATTCGCAAAGGATTACTATTAAGTATCAATTACAGGCTGTAACTATTGTATTAAAAAAAAACTGAAACGTTATATTTAGAAATATATATTCGTATATTCAAATATAC
>NW_017259280.1:97617-104588 GCF_001594045.1 Atta colombica | reverse complement strand
AATTTTTATATTTTATATTTTAAATAATTTCTTGTGTTCTATTTCTTATTTAATATTTTAAATAAGTTTTTGAATCCTATTTTATATTTTTTATTTCAAATAAATCGTATCAGTGATTTTACCGACTCTTACGATTGTAAATTGTACTTTAAATAAATTTCTGGAACTTATTTTATATTTTTTATTTTAAATAAGTCGTATCAGTTATTTTACGAGTCTTGCTTTTAAAGCATTTCTAACGAACTTCATATAACATTTTTTTTCTTTTTTCCACTTTTTGCACTTATATAATATGCTTCCGCAATTGTCTGTTAAATAATATTAAGTTGTTCAGAAAATTCATTTCAAATTTTATTAACTCAAAATTATATACAAAATACATTTATTGCGAAGTTTTCGACTATCTGTCGCGAAAGCTCAAAGTTTTCTTTAAAAATTCATTTTTAAAAAATGTCTCTATGATTTTTTGTTCTGAATTACTCGTGGGTTAAATAAAAAGGAATATGGGTGTATAAGCTTAAATCCGCTGTTTGCTCATAGATGGCATTAATATATATGAGCGTACAAAGCTATCCTGGGCACACAACACACTTTTTTTTATATGTTTGATCTGTCAACATTAACTAATGCACATCATCAGCAATTTCATACAACAACATACATTTTTTCTTTCGTAATCATGTCTAGTTTTTTGTTAAAAAAAAGCATATGCTTTGCTTTTCTGTTTCAATTTGAAGAAATCGGCTGCCGAATCGCATCGAATGCTTGTGGAGGCGACAATGCTTTATCGGAAACAACATGCAAAGATTGGTTTCGCCGATTCAATGACGATAATTTTGACCTGAGTGACAAGAAGCGTGAAAATCGGCCCAGGAAGGTTGAGGACTGTCAATTGTAGGCTCTTTTGGACGAGGACGACCAATCCCAAAAAATGCTTGCCGAGCAATTGGGTGTTTCTCAAGCAGCCATTTCCATGCGGCTACATGCCATAAGGAAGATTCAAAAGATCGGAAAATGGGTGCCGCATGAACTAAACGATAGGCAGATGGAGCGACGCCAAACACATGCCAAATTCTGCTTGCCAGACAAAAAAGAAAGTCGTTCCTGCATCGGATTGTGACAGGCGATGAAAAGTGGCTCTATTTTCAGAATTTTAAATGCAAGAAATCTTGGGTTGATCCCGCCCAATCATCAACATCTTCCTCAAGACCAAATCGGACGGAAGATGATGCTGTGCGTTTGGGATCAGGAGGGTATCATCTACTACGAGCTGTTAAAACTTGGTGAAACTGTTAATGCTCACCGCTAACAACTGATCAAATTGCATCGTGCTCTGCGTGAAAAAAGGCCGCATTATCGAAAAAGACATAACAAATTGATTTTCCTCCACGACAACGCACCATCGTCAACAATGGTCCAAAACACTTGGAGACATTCAACTGAGAAGTGCTACCCTATCCCGCTTATTTATCAGACCTGGCACCTTCTGACTATCACCTGTTTTCATCGATGGGCCACGCGCCCCCTGAGCGGCACTTCGATTCTTACGAAGACGTCCGAAAATGGCTTGATGAGTGGTTTGCCGAAAGATGAGGAATTTTTTTGGCGTAGTATACACAAATTGCCTGAAAGATGGAAAAAATGTATAATTAGCAAGTACTTTGAATAAATTGGTTTTTGTTTCCTAGAAAAAAAAATGTGTTTTTCTGACTAAAAAAACGGATTTAAGTTTATATACCATAACAATAAAATTGGGAGTACAAATAAGTTTCTGCCATTTTTTATCAAAAATTAAGCGTTCATTGTGAAAGAACGGTACATAATGTTTTATTCAAAGTAATGGCCATCGCTAGCCACTATTTTTTCCCATCTTTCTGGTAGCATGTGGTAGCATATGGACCGCGTCAGAAGAACGCTTTATCTTTTGAAGCTATCCAATCATCGATACAATTTTTGGTATCTTCATATGTGAAGTGCTGCTCAGACAGGCCATGCGTCATCGATCGGAACAAGTAGTAGTCGGAAGGAGCAATGTCTGGAGAATACGGCGGGTGGAGTAGAACTTCCCATTTGAGTGTTTCTAAGTAGGTTTCGACTGGCGCCGCAACATGTGGTCGAGCATTATTATGCAGGAGAATAATTTTGTCATGCCTGGAGTAGTAGTGGGCGCGTTTTTCCTTGAGTGCTCAATCTCATCAATTGTATTCGGTAGAGAGCCCCAGTAATGGTAGCGATCGGTTTGAGCAATTCATAATACACGACACCAAGCTAATCCCATCAAATACACAACATGAGTTTTTTTCCATGAATATTATATATATATATAATTCAGCTTAGCTGTCGATGTTGAAGCATGGCCAGGTGGTCTCCATGATTTCCTCTTCTTTGGGTTATCGTAGTGGATCCATTTTTCATTACCAGTGACTATACGATGCAAAAAACCCTTTCGTTTATACTTGGCAAGTAGCATTTTACATGTGAAAAATCGGTGTTCAACGTTTCTCGGCTTCAGTTCATATGGAACCCAATTCCTTTGTTTTTGAATCATTCCCAATGATTTCAAACGATATGAATACGTGGAATAATAATTAAGTCGTGTTTTTTCAAAATTTTTATTTTCTGCACATCAGCATTGTAAAACTCCTTCCCCATATCCATTTATGAATTTTTCGGACACTTTCCACTCGAATTATCTCAGCGATAGCATCAGCCGTCTCGCTTCTACTCTTGCTCTAGCGGTACGACCCACGCGTACTTGCTCAACACATCGATGATAGTAAGTATGTAGTTTGTGGGCTGTGTTGAAGCTCGAGTACGGACGTATCTCGACGATATCAGTCTGCCACAAATCGTCGTATCCTCGAACTATGACGCGCCTTCGCGGAAAATTTTTTCTCACCGGAGTGTGTAATTCCTCGACGAGTCGACGTCTCTTAGAGGTAATTTTTCTCTTTTCGCTGGATCTCTTTTTCATGATTCAATGCGTAATACACAGAGCAAAAGTATTTTTTTTCTCGCTGACACCATTCGACTGACTCGTTTCGTCTATACACGATTTAATTTATAAGACCGGCTTCGTGAAATTCCTCGATGATCGACAGCATCTTGTTGTGAGCGTTGCCCGCTCGGTTCAAAGCGTCGAGTAATCGTAGACGATCCATCAGCTCATTGGGCATGTAATCGATCACATCATTCAATATCATTGCGTGAGGTAATTCCTTTCCAGATTTCTTCTTCTGTTTCTTGAATATGGTCGACATCAACGGCACGATTACGAATTTATACTTGTATCTCCTGTTACTCAATAATCGGTTCTGCAATTGATGCTTGTGTGTTTGTGCGCGCCAGCAGCATGCTGTTGTACTTGTTCATATCGTCTTCCGTGTAGAGGAGATCGTCGGGAATTTTCTTGAAAATTAACTCGTAAAGACCAGTATATCGACATATCGTACGCCGTCGATAATTATGTTGTCCGCATCTTCCATGTCAAAACATTTATTGCCATACATCACTCCATCCTTGTGTAGGTAAACGCCGTACACATAATCTATATCGCTCTTCTGTTTATCTCGCGTTTTCCTCAGGACAGCCTCTACTTTTGACGCAGCGGACTCAAGCCGGCTTGCAACGCCTCTCGTTCTTCTTCCAACGTTTGTAACCGATTTTGAACCTTCGTTGCTAGCGAGTTGTCGTTTCGAAAACGTCTTCCAACGATTCTATCGTTGGTACGATTGTCGTACGCGGAGTGGAGATTATCGGCTGTACACGATCGTGCAATTGGCACGATCGTGCATCGGATACGCGGGACGCGGAACGCTTGAATGTCTCGCTCGCTTTCTCTCCCTTCTCCTCCTCCTTCTGTTATTTTCTCTCACGCTTGGAGGCAGACACTACATCATCGTTTCGCGCGACTGTTTCTTTATCGCGCGCACAGGGCTATCAACAATCTGCCGCAGAGGTTTGATAATTGGCTTAAAATGTCTTCAATGCCATGTCCTCCTCGATTCTATCGGTCTTCAGAGCACGATGTTTCTTGCGAATCGATTCGCTCATCTTCTCGATCTCTCTCATGATTTTTTCATGCATCAGTCATATTCCGACGAAGTATCAACAACGACTAGTCACGTATCGCGAACTCGTTAAATCCCTTTCTGTATCTCCTGTCTTTAAGTGCACTGTCCTTGTCTATCACTAAAAATCAATATTTTTTTGCCAACAGTCGCGACACAACAAACAAAATTCATCGACATATTGATATTCACATGATCATAAATGTTTTCAAGTTGATACAATCCTGTTTGAATAGGATTAGCAAGTTCGCGTTGTCGCGGTCAGGTATCCTCGCGTACGTCTGACAGAGAGAAGCAGTCAACGTTCGCATGGCGACCCATCGAAAAGTATTCTCTCCTGCTTGTCGCATGCCACGTCATCAAAGATAAAAATAGAATTTGGGCGCGCCTCGTTCGATGGAACGACATCGCTGTTGTTGGAGAACGTAAAGTAACCGATTTTGTCGATAAATGTAAATAAATTTTCGAAATATCGATACTTCGGCTGTTGCAGCGATTTCGAGTAGTAGATGTACATATTCTCGAAACGTACGTCCGTTTGGACTCTCGAGCAAGCTTATGAGAACGTTGGTTTTACCACAATTCGACGGTTGGTTTACCGCAAATGATCGCGCATATAGTACTCGATAGCATTTCGCCGTGCTTGCGCTTCTCCACGTTGCTTCCCATCATTCGCGATTTCGCATCATGATTTTAATATGAGCGCACAACGACATAATAATTTACGGAAGTTCCGGCGACAGAGCCAACGCTCGAATTATTCAAAGTATAGTGACGAATGCCGCACGTATTGAGCAAGATAAATAAGCTGTCGATGCTTTGGAGAGCGGACGATATCTGAGCATGACTTTTCGCTCGTGGGATCTGTATGAGTTTCCGCTCTTGCAGAGCACAACTAAACCTTCGTGAGCCATCAAGACGGCTACTCAGCTCGAGAAGCCGTGCTATTTTCGTTATGCAGGTCGAAAAAACGTCATGTCCGAAGATATAAGTCGATTCGATTGCAAATTAACCAATGCGAAACTACCTGAATTCGAAATGTTATTCGTATGATGACTTGAATCTGGATTTTGATAAAAACAGATGTGCGATTCTGTACGATTTGTACGCGCATTTCTGCAAGGGCTACTACGGATACGAGTGTCTCGAGCCGAGTCTCACCCTTACAATTTTTTTACGTAATGGCGTTTCGTGATCATCAATTGCTCCCGACAGAACGAATCGATCAAGAGTGGACGCGATTAGACTTTGAATGTAAGGAGAATGTGTCCGCAAACAGCCTGTCTCATCATACACGATCGCGTAGTTCAGTATAATCCATTGATCAACGTTGTGCGCAAAATCACCTCCAAGTGCATCTCCGACATGGTAAAATCTACGATATGTCACAGTCTTTTCAACAACATGCTCGGGCCAACGATCTGCAAAGATCCATCGTTAACAAGAAATTTATCGTGAAGGAAATAGCGGTGCTGAAATAGGGGACCATTCTCACACATTACATTTTTACGAGTCCCGGAAATTGTCATTTACATTTTTGCGAGTCCCGGAAATTTTTGACAAGATCCGACAGGTCTTGCGCTTCCTGGTTGAGTGCTTACCACCATAGATTGTGATGGGAGCACGGGATGGTCCCGTACAACGAAGCGAAATGCCTGACACGACAACTGTATCTAAACATGATGCTATCATATACGTTAAGAGACACGAGAAACGAACGTGGCTGTGGAACTTACTTTTAGAGCGAGAACGCATGTACATCGAGACTTTGGATGCAGTTTACGAAGACATGGAATCTTTAACTAATCTGGATGTTGCTAATATTATGCGATGTGGACAATATATTAAGAATTGCGCGTTACAAAATGTATTGAAAATATATAACTGATAGTTGTAAAAGAATTTTTTTAAATAAAAAGAATACGTTATTTATTACATATTTCTTTTTTCCCTTCCTTTGTAATACATGTATTCATATGTATGAACGTATATGAATGTATATGAACGTATGTATGTATCCGAAAACATCAACGCTTCTGTTAAACGCATCGCGACATGTTCTGATAGTACATGCAATGTACGTGGGTCGTTTGATAAGTTTGGTAAATTTCCATGAAATGGCACTACAATCCATTTGATGACGCGACATCTCGAAAGATTCACTCTTCGAACCTCTTCAGGCCAAATTTCAGCCAGAAAGGACGCATAGTTCACGTTTGATAGTCATTTGAAATAGGCTGTCTCAAAGTCTGCAAAATATTCATTGATGGCGACAATGACTTCCTCATTTGATGAGAATTTCTTCCCACCGAGCCAAGTTTTTAAGTTTGGGAACAAAAAGAAGTCACACGGGGCCAAATCCGGAGAATAGATGGATGAGGAATCAATTCATAGCCCAATTCGTAGTTTTGTCATTTCAACGGTCGACTTGTGGGACGGCGCGTTGTCTTGATGGAGAGCACTTTTTTACGCGCCAATCTCGTTTCAAATGACTACCAAACGTGAACTATGCGTCCTTTCTGGCTGAAATTTGGCTTGAAGGGATTCGAAGAATGGATCTTTCGAGATGTCGCGTCATCAAATGGATTGTAGCGTCATTTCATGGAAATTTACCAAACTTATCAAACGACTCATGTAGATAGTGTATTGTGAAACTTGATATTTGGAACCCAACTTCTTCTTGGCGGAATTCTTCGGCCTTTGGCCGTATGAGCCTGATCCGGAGCAGGAAAACTGGAATTGTAAGTTTGATAAAATTTTATCGATAAAAAGGAATATTTATATATTTATATATTTTTATATATTGTTATATATTGTTATACATATATTTTATATATTGTTATATATATATATTTTTATTTATATTATTTTTTCATCTTATAGAAGGCGGCGGCGGCAGGG
>NW_017259280.1:80863-95846 GCF_001594045.1 Atta colombica | reverse complement strand
ATATATGTATATATATTTATTTTTTTCAACTCGTAGTTTTGTATATGTCAAAATTACAAAACTTACATAAACTCAAATTTACATAAAATATATATAGTAAGCTTTGAAAGTGAAAATTTCGAGCTTTAAAATCCTTTTTCTAAATTTAAATTTCATAAACATAAATATACATATAATTAGCCTATGTTTAGCTCATAATATATGTATAAAATACAAAAATTAAAAAATGTATCGATAGTTTAGAACATGTATAAAAAACGATTTCCCTTATAAATTTTCATTGTTTTTAGATCTCATATGAATTGTTTTTAGCCTGTTTCTATCTTTTTCTTGCATTCACAAGCACTTGTGGTGTATCGAGAAACGCTAACAACTATAAACGAGTATGTGTATGAATTTTTTTGAATTGCCTGTTTTCAATTACTCATTTTTCCGCTATGAATGTTTTTGAATCAATTGTTTTCAATACTCATTTTTCCGTTGGAAGTAGATTGTCCGTTTTCAATGTCCATTTTTCAGCTGATAAGTGAGGATGTCCTTAATACGTCCCTCTTTTAATAATCATTTATCGTATTTAATTATCACAATTAATTATCAATTTTACATTAAACGATTAAAAGTATTTTATTTTTTTTTTAATATTTTATTTTAATATTTATATGTATAATAATTTTTAAATATTTCATACAATATCTAATAAATTGAAATATGGAATTCAAACAATAATGAGGTAACTCTGATACTTATGTACACTGCGCGCCAAGATTTACGCCACAGGAATCAGAAAGAAGGAATTGAAATAATTTGCAGGCAATCAATCTATTATATACACCTTTATGTTATATTAGTATTGTAATTTTAATGTTTTACTGTAATATTAATAATACTATTATGTCAGTTGAATTAATTTGTCAATGAAGTAGCGCAACCGTATATCACTCACATTAAATCATTACTATAGGGAATAGAAGATATTTGATGACATAGATATAGAGAGATGATAAAGAACGAAGTATAGCAAAATACAAGTTAGCTTCATTCTCCGTTCTTGATGTAATATATTACCTGGGCTACGTTCAGACATTACGCCTAGATAACTCTATGGCGCATTTTTGTTATAATACGTGACGTAATCTATAGCTTAGAGTTATCTGGGCGTAATTTCTGAATGCAGTTTGGAATATATGGAATTTTTACTGGGTCAGATTTATGCCCAAAACGTATACATAGTTTGGATTAAGTATATTAAATTCAATGCAATTACATAAAACATATCATACCTCCTCACATCATAACTCTTGTAATGAATGCAAGATTAGAATTATTATCTTTATTATTATTATCTCTATTTTTATTAATTATATAAGATAATAGTATAATTATTATCTCTATTATTATTTTTAATATATTATTTATTCATCATTCATATTCCTTAATAAAACTTTTTAAACACATTTAATAAATTACTGCGTCATTTTACGTATTTCCAATTATTATTTATAAATCCTTTATAAAGCCGTATATTCTGAGTCCCTTTGTGCGTGCGTGCGTGCATGCATGCGTATAGAACACGGTAAAAATGCAAAACTTTTTAAAAGTTTCTCTTATATTTAATTTTACATAAAAATTAAATATTTTTTATTTCTAATTTTTTTTAGTAATAGATGTTTTTATTAGAATAATATATTTAATCTTAAACATAATAAACAATACTTGATAAATTAAGTTTTCGATAAATGCGACATACATACCGAAGTCTCTAATATCATTATATACTACATATGTATATGTACATATATATATGTACCATTTGTGCATCTATGTATGTGTTTTATATATCTGTATAACATTACATATATTTATATACAATGTATATTAAAGATAATTATTTTTGTAAGATGTATATAAGTAAACACAGAGAATATCGACATAGGAGTTGTATGGCTCAGTGGAAAAGCTTCATAGAGCAGATTTGGAGACCAGACCTCAAATCTCGACAGGAATGGAATTGATTTTTTCGTGTTATCAGTTATGTCTTATTACGAATTACGTAATTTCGAGTAGTGAAAACGTGCAATGTGAGTGACAAGTGCTAAATGAGTATTTTGCATTCGTATACGTTTTTTCACCTCAAATTTACGCAGCACATATTTACCATTCAAAAATATTCGTAATGTATACATTTTTACACTCAGATATACTCATGTTCTGCATGAGTGCAATCCGTTTTAACCACTCATTTTTATGAAAAAGTTCCTGTTTGCGACTTAAAAACAGAGTCATATTCATTGAGTAAAATGCACGTTTTCATCACTCAAATTAACCGTTTGCGCGAGCTAAAAACGGATTAAAAACGGTGAAAAATGTTTATAACAATATATTAGGAAACAGTATTTTTTTATCTGTGCTCTAATGAAAATGTATGGAAATATATATATTATAAGATAATTGCAAAAATCTTAACTTTTTTATATAAGTTCTTTAAGTATTCAAGATGTATTATGTAAAGTTTCATTGATGCAATAGTTATAGAAGGAAAGTAATATTATATTTTTAGCTGAAATGCATAAATATTCTATTTTTTTTTAAATTGACATTTATATCATTCAATAGAACAACATTTCAGCTATAGATGCAGAAATTTCATGGTTATATTATTCTGTAAATAAACAAAATATTTTGGATCGAAACTCTCGACATTGTTTAAATTGTTGTGTATAAAAATTTATAGTTACAAGCATACATATAATTAATCAGCTTTGCTCATCAGCTCTTCTTTTAATTTATGTTATTACCCAGCAAACGAGAATAGATTGAAATGAATTGAAAAGAGAATTCAGATTTTCAGAAATATTGATTCATGAATGTTAAAATGAATGCTTTTTAATTCTGAATGCATTTTTATTCATTTATAGAAATTGCATATCTTTATGCCTTTCAATCTAAAAATAATATTAGCTTTTTCTGTGCATACAAAAACAATTGTGAATATTGTTCAATTCAAAATTTTGAATAGGAAATGCAGTTTTTCAATCCAATTGCATTCAATTGAATATAATTGAATCCAATTGAATCCAGAAAATATTCGCTATTTAAAATACGCATTCGGACAGAAAAAAATTTCAATCCATTTTAATCTATTCTCGTTTGCTGAGTATTATATATTGTTTCCTTATTTTATTAGGTGTACAACTTTGCTTCCGTTTTCCTATAGATGGCTTTAGTAAGTGGTGGTCGAAATAAATAGATCATAGACGTCATACAATAAACTTGGGCATCTGTCAACATAACCCCATAGAAACATTAATCGATTTGTGTCTGCATCATAAAGTTATTCTCGATTGAAAATGTCAGTTTACGAACCAAATTCTCGTCATTTGCGGGAGGTTTTAATTTTTTGCTTCAATATGAAGAAATCTGCGGCTGAGGCTCATCGAATGCTCTCAAATACTTATGGTGAGGCCGCTATTAATGAAAGAACGTCGTGAGTGGTTTCAACGCTTCAAGAACGATGATTTTGACGTCCAAGGTCATGCTCTGTATTTGGTGGGACCAGCTCGGCGTAGAGTATTATGAACTGTTAAAATCGACTGAAATAATTACAGGCGATCGATATCGAACGCAATTGATGCATTTGAACCGAGCATTGAAAGAACAAACGGCCGCAATACAACGAGAGACACGATAAAGTGATTTTGCAGCATGACAATGCTCGACCCCATGTTGCGAAAGTGGTCAAGACATACTTGGAAACGTTGAAATGGGAAGTCCTACCCCACCCGCCGTATTCTCCAGACGTTGCTCCCTCTGATTATCACTTGTTTCGATCAATGGCACACGGCCTGGCTTCCGGTCTTATGAAGAAGTAAAAAATTGGATCGATTCGTGGATAGCCTCAAAAGATCAGTTTTTTCGACGCGGGATTCGTACGCTACCCGAAAGATGGGAGAAAGTAGTGGCCAGCGATAGACAATACTTTGAATCACAAATGTATAACCAGTTTTTTACAATAAAGCCTCGAATTTCGGAAAAAAAATGGCGGAAGCAAAGTTGTACACCTAATATTAAACACCTGATTTTTGCGTCGCAATGAAACTTATAATTGCATTTTAAATACTTAAAGTACACAAACTTACTTACACAAAAAAGGTTTAAATTAATTTTGTCATTACGTGCTTTTCAAATTTTAGTATTGTAATAAGAAAATAATAACAAATAAAGTAAATAAATTATAAAAATATATTTAATAAAAATAAAATGCTTGAAATATAACTTAATTCATATGTATATAACTTATTTAAAATATAAATATTAACACATTTATAAAAATATAATATAATCTTAATGTTAATGCTTTTAAGCGAAATAAACATTACGCGCATGTAAGATTGTAGAGATGTGAAGAGATGAATATTTCTGATACACAATTTATGAATGTAGCACGATTATATGAATCAAGTATCGATTTATCATCTGGAATTGAAAAGTAGACGTATTACCCTCAGAAAAGTGGACGTATTATCCTTAGAGCTATGTAGTTTACATCCACTTTGTCACAGGGAACAATAGTGCGCGGCAATATTTTACGATTACAGGTTTTGGGCATGTCCTCTCTCAGATTTGTCTGGTATAAAGCTATAAAGCCAGTTCTACATTAATTGCAAGCCGATCGTTTATTGCGACAATCTGAATCTTGCATTTTGAAATCAACACTTCATATTGGCTGTCGCAATAAACTTGCGATCGGCTTGCAACTAATGTAGCACCGGCTTTAAAGCATGTTAGAGCGACACGAACAAATCTTAGAGTTGCAGTTAATTTGAACGCTTTCAGCGCTTTTCAATGCTTTTATTTCTTATTTTACGTTTGATGAACGATAAAAATAGAATGAGGATTACAAGCGCTTAAAATTAGTCACACACACTTTCCGCAACAGTAAGATTTTCGACCAATCGCGTTGCTCGATTGTTAAGAAGAGTTTCACTTTTGCAGGCAAAAAATTGAAAATTTTTTTTTCTTTATTTTGATTCTTACATGTGTGTAAAAGATTCCTGTAAAAGAATTTTTTTTAATTCACAATATTAACGGAGCTATGAGCTCAAATATAAAGGCGGGGCTTCTAAGCGCTTACCAACGCAAATCGTCGTACATCAGAATCGTCAAGAGAAATCAGAAGAGCGATTGGAGAGATAGTGGAAAGCGAATTACATCAAAAGAAGAAAGGATTATTATGTGGCCCTAGTATTGCAGAATAATCTTGCATTAAAACTTGTTATATGTGGAAAAAGTCAAACTAAAACTTTAAACGTTTTTCTCAAAATCACATTTTTCGACCTAACAGAACTGATAATTAACAAATGAATTAAAATATCGATTTAATTCTTTTTTTCCTCTTGATCGTAATACTTTTATGCACGAATTATAATCATGATTTTACAACATTCGATTTGTTGTTCATAAAAAGTAACAATTATTTTAAGAAAAAAAAATTAATTTTTTTAATGCCACCATTTTTACAAATTTTAAGCAATTGACATTATTTTAGTTCATGCTGTAACGACACTCATATAATTAATAAAAATGAAAAAAAATTTGATTTTAGATGATTTCAGATGATTTGCAATCAATATTACTTCCGTCATAGAGACGTGTTTTGCAGACAACTCCTAATTTGATCGCCATTTGGAGACATTAAAATATTCATCTAATTAAAAAATATTTTTTTTACTATTTAAGCATAACATAATTTTATATAAAATCCCGTATTGTTCTGTATATAATAAATTTTCTTTAAAAAATTTATAAAGCTGAGCTAATTTTACGGCCGGCAAAGGTGAAATCACTTTAAGTCTTCTATATAGAAGTCGTAGACGATCATGGAGTCTACATAGAAGTCATAGGAAATTGACCAATTCTAATTCGAGTATTCTCTTTATATTTGATTGTAATTGGTTAGTTTTTTATGATTTAAGACTCCATGACCGTTTATGACTTAAGACTCCATGACCGTCTATGACTTCTATATTATAGAAATCCCTTTATGCATGGTCTACAATGAGTATGAGTAGTTGATCAAGAAGTAGGCGTAGAAATCGACCAACCATAGTTGATTATTTTTCTCACGTTCAATTATGATTAGTCGAGTTCTACGCCTACTTCTTAATTCACTATTGCTACTGTCCGGTGTAGACCATGCATTACAGTAGTTGATTAAAGAGTAGGCGTAGAAATCAATCATCGAATGTGAGGATAATCAACTAATCATAGTGATTAATCGATTTCTACTCTTTAATCCACTATTGCTACTGCCCATTGTGATAGGCTCAAGAACTTCTTACTTTTTATTGCTTATTATCATTGTAGCGTGGGCTTTACGGTTACTGTTACAGACGACGAATCGAGCAACGTGATTGGTCGAAAATCTACATTACGTTATTGTTACGGAATATTTACGGAAAGTATGTGTGCTTAAAGCGTGAGTGTCTAAATCGACCGCAGCCTAGAAATGTCAACACAGCTGAAATTCCATGTAGTAGTAGTTGTGCTGTTTTGCGATAGACAACACTGAAATATGTACATAAGGATGTAAGTGTTGAGTGAGACAAAATGATATACAATATAATGTAAGAAATGAATCAGTTGTCTATAATCGAATTTGGAATTTAAAAAAGTTTGCACTATCAACCTCGATTAAGTTTAGCTTTCGATTTAGGATTTAGGATTTCCTTAAATGGAGTTATGATTTTTTTTCATAATATGATTCCTCCAATTCTGAATGTAAAGGTTTCTGAATGTAAAATATTAAGATACAGATGTAAAAAAAACAAGTAGTTTACAAGTTAATTACTATTTTATATCAATATACCAAAATAATATATTTTATATTTCCTAAATTATATTGATTTTTTAATATCTCTAATATGTACATATGATTCTATTGAAAACAGAGTAGATGACTTTATAATCTTAAAAAAAGACCTAAAGGAAAATTTTTTGCTCCACACACACACACACACACACACACACACACACACACACACACACACACACACACACACACACGTTTCTTCAAATTAATTTTCTTCTGTGGTGTTTTTTTTGCATTATTAAAAACAACAGAGATATTTCAAATGATCAAGTTATTTGGATGGACAAGGAAATACTTCGTGTAGAAATAAATATGATTCTTCATGAAATAGAGAATAATTTTCGATACATTTTATCAATTTATCCTATCAATTGCAAATATTGTTTTATTGAAAAATACTTCTGTTCAAATTTCAAATATAAATCATGACTGCAAATTCAAATATAATTTGTAAGAATTTGTTGATATGTACAAATCTGATAATTTGAGACAGTAGTGTGAACAGAAATTTTAAATCATTGTAAAACAGATTTATATTTAGCGGAACTTGAATAAAAATCTAGAATAAAATTATATATTGCTCTTATCAATTTTATACTTAAAATTGTTATCATAATGTAATATTAAAATTAAAATATTATCGTATTTTAAATCATTTTATTAAAAATTATTTATTAAAAAACAAAAACTTTTATATTGTATCTTAGATAGATATTGCAAAAATTGCTATTTAACATATAAATAAATTCAATTTTTTTGAAATTTGTACAATAAATAATAATTTGATTATTAAATATCAATTTGCTTTGCCTTAATGATATATATTATCAGTTAGGTCCATTTTTGATTGGATACCCATGAGCTCAATATCTACTCCTTGTAATGTCCAATTATGTTCACAAATTTCCAATGCTTCCCATTCAGACTTGAAAGCTGCTTTTGGATCAGGTGGCATAGACATTGCAGCTCCTGATACTTGATCTTGTACTACTCTTGTAGTATCTGCAGCATTATTTTCACCAAGTACAAGTGTATAAATGGACCTTAGTCCAAATACATTGAGAAAATACCACGAGGCAGAAGAAACCCATGCAGCATCCAGCGTAACTAATTCTATACCACGTTGCAACATTGGCTTGAAACGTAGGGTTAATGGAAATGGTACTTTAGCTGGAATTAAAGCACTTACATTAAATTATGTGTATATGATTTTATAATAATTATATAATAATTAAAAATTTAGTTAAAAGTCCAAATTGAAAAAAAGTCCTATTTGAAAAAATTATACTTAAATATAAGTATTCACATAATATTTCAATGCTACATACTTGTTACAAATCCAGAAAACATCCAATTGATCCAACCACCGATTAGTACCATAGGCAAGACATTAGTCACATTTCCTTTCAGCATTTCAGTCATCATATTTGGATCCGTCATAGGATTTTGGGAGACAGGAGGACGCTTCTGAGTCTTAAAATAACCAGTCTCTTCGTTGTTGAAGAAATGTCTCCTAGTCATAAAACCTACTTTCGGTATATACTGTCCATTCTCCCGGAGCAGCCTTGAGCGTATCATGACTTGACTGCAAAATATTTAATATTGTAACTAATTTTAAGATAATTCTTCAGAATAGCTTACTCACCTTTGATTTCGATGAAAGATGCTCATTTGACACATTTTTGCATAAAATGAAAGAATCTGGCAGAAAAAAGTCTAAGACTGCCCTATGAAATAAAATATTGAGTGTTAAAGTTGACAATTAAAGTTGAGGAAAGTTTAGGAAATATCACAGCCGCGAAATACTGCGTATCTTTTGATGTAAGATGGCTCTCATTTCATATGGAAGATTATAAATCCATGTAGTTTCGCGACACCTTAAAAAATCTAACCTAACTTTAACCAAACCTATTTTTTACTTTCGTGTAGAAAGTTGTTGCATTCAAGAAGCAAAGTTCTACTAGGTTTACAACCTTTCACGAGAAGTGAAGGCCATCTCATACAAAAAAACGGATTGGATTAGAGTTAGATTTTTTTGAAAAAATATTCCAAGTGAACACTGTCTAGGCTGCAACTTCTAGGCGTAGCCGCTCTGCCGAACCAATAAACTACTGTCTATAGTCCTCTATGACAGATCCTAATTTCATCCTAATTTCAATAGTTGTCAACTTTAACGTTCAATATCTCGCTTCGCAGGGCAGTCTTTTTTCCAGACTTTTTTCTGCCAGATTCATTCACGCATCTTTTTACGCAAAAACGCATCGAATGCGCCTAATTTCATCGAAATCGAAGATGAGTAAGTTATTCTGAAGAATTATCAATATTAAGTTTCACGTGTGAAACTTCCAAGTTAGTCAATACATGTTTAAACATTTACCTATCTTGCACTTGATGAAGCTCGATCTTCTTTTGCGAAGCAAGTAATATCGAAACATAGTGACGAATTATACCGACTAGAAATGTAATCACTACTATAGGTAAGAATACCCAACCTCGGATATTTGGATCCAGCAACAATTCTGCCATATCACTTGTTTTTGCCGCGTAAATCTTATATTCGCGAGAATGATAACGAAAAACGGAACGATGTAGAACTATTCACCGTTCTATTTTTTTTTGTGGCTGTTTCCCCAAGAAGAGTCTAGAGTCAGTTTTACCAATTTCAATTATAAAGGAAGCTTTCCTAACAATCGACGCATATTGCCTAGTTTACATCATACACTTGACGGATGCAGTCACTAGTGCTAAAGGTGCAAGCGTCACATGCAAGTATCAAACAGCGAAAGAAGTAAAGGCTTTTTTATGCCGACGCTTGAAGTTCATTTTCGGCGTTAAAATAAGTCATATGATAGAAATTGACGATTAGCACTGACAGTATCGCAGCCAATACAGTGGCAGGATTCTAATCTAGCTAGCAATCGAGCAGGAGAACAAGCATTGTGTTTCGCAGGCTTAAGCGGACAATATTCTTGCATAACATGAGACATAAGAAAATCAACCAGAGTGCTTTATTTCATGGAAAGGAAGAAAAGGAAGCACTTCGATTAGTTCATTTTATGATTATGCATTATGTTATGCGTCTTAAGCGGGGAGCACATACTTTTGCATAATGCATAACATGTAATACATAGGAAAATAAATTAATCAAAGTCCTCTGTTTCCTTCCTTTCCAAGGGAAAAAAGGACTCTGATTGGTTGATTTCCTTATGCCTCATGTTTTATGCGTTATACAAAAGTCTGTGCTCTCCGCTTAAGACTATATCCACACAAATTTCTATAGCCGTATAAACATATCTATAAAGAAAATTATCCAATCATTTCTTCTATAAAGATGCACGTAAAATGTGATTGGATAATTTTCTTTATGCATACGTTTATGCGACTATGCAAGTTGTGTGAATATATCCTAAGACGCTTTATTGCGATGAATTTGTTATACAAAAATTGACACGAACGTTCATGTGCTCGATTGCGTAAGATATTAATGTGTACTATAAAGACAGGGGTTTATATATAGTAGGGTTTACAAAATGGTAGAGGACTTTTCGATTCAGTTTAGTCCGCTCAATCTGCCCATGAAATATTTGGCGATTATTTCCAGACACCCTGTATATTACAAAACTATTATTACGTACACACACACACACACACACACACACACACACACATACAATTAATGGTTCAAAAATGACTAAAAAGATTATATTTTGACTAAAAAATGAGACTAAAAATATTATATTTTGTTAAATAATTATTTATTTCTTAGCAATTACTATAATACATTATATAATAAAATATTTTTACCAATTTTAATTGACTCTCGTTTTTTCTGTCTATTCTATCCCTCACTAATTCGGAATTGGATTTTAAATAATTTAATAACATTTCTTTTTGTTTCACAGTTACGTTCATTATTATTTTTCTTTTTGTTATAAGTTATAGATTATATGGATTGCTCAGTCGTCTATGCAATATCACATATGTAATCGCTATACATGAAAAATTTTACGTGAAATCTCGATGAATGAAAAATGAAAAGTAAAAAATGAAAGATGAAATGTGAAAAGTTTCACGTGAAAATGATTGATCTCCTGATTAGAGGGGAGTGACGCGCTGAAAAGACAGCAACCTCTGGTGACCTCTTCGTTGGAGTTTGAGCATCGCTTTACAGCTCCGGCACGATTCAGCGCGATTCACGTGCGCAACACGATTTTCAATGAGTATACCTTTAGAATGAAAACATCGGTAAAACTGTACATGGAGACATTAGGATCCTCTTTAAACAACATTGGACCACAGTATACAGTAGCGCAATTCTATTCATTATGTAAAGCCAAAATCATAGCGCGCACACGCAAGTTGAGACATTACATATGGTAACGCCATCTGAATTTTTCTCTCACTTATTCTTTGTGTTTTCGGTCTTTCTCTAAATTATTGAAGTGTTTGTGTAGCAATTGGCGATAACGACAGTTCGTATGCTTTTATGTCGGTGATGTTTTGCAAATTGTTTTAGATATTGAAGTAAAAAAAAGTAAAGTGAAGTGAATTATTGTGAAGTGAAGTGCAGTGAAGTGAAATTAAGTGAAAAGAATAAAGAAAGTGACAATTATCCTTCAAGAGAATTGTAGATCTGTCATATATATGATACAGATTTTCAATTCTCTTGCAGAAAACACTTTGATCTTAGCTCTGTTTCAGATATAAAAAGAAAATAAATTGTAAAGGAAATGAGTGGAAACAAAAATTAAATATTGTCCAATAAATGGATATCCTGGAAATTTAGAATTAGAAGGAAGACATACATTTAAATTTCCTAAAGAATATAATGATAGGTATACCATATATTACCAATATTTTCAATTTTTCATTATTATTATTTGTATAAATGCGTGTTTAATATTTTTTTACATTAATAAATTATTTTAACAGATGGTTGCAATGGATACAAGGAAGTGGGAGACTGGATTTAGAAGAAAAAGATCTGAATATTCTTCTAGAAATTATCAATTATGCTCTCTATGTTTTGAAGAGAAATGGTTTAAAATTAATAAAAGAAGAATTCTTCTTCATTAAGATGCCATACCCAAAATTTGGAAAAGATTTGACATTATTTAAAATAAGGTAATTTTATAATTATATTTTGGACTATCAATTTTAGTTTACTTTAGATTACTTATAGATATTTATCTGTTGCATAAGCTTTTATATTCTGTATGTAACATATATATAATTATAATTAAATTTTTATGCGTTGCAAACCAAATATGATATTTATCTATACATTAGCATATTTAAAATCATATATTATTTTGTACATAAACTGCGTAGATTTTATATTTTATAATATTTATAATAAACAATTTCCTAATGTTTTCTTTTTTTTTCTAGACCATAAATTGAGTATAGTTACAGATCTAATAAAAGAAACTTAAAAAATAAAAAAATGCATAGATACATTATAAACTTTTTATCATATTAAAATAAAGTTTACCATTTTAATTATAAATTTGTATTCCCTCTTTATATGCAAATATGCATACACACATGACACACACATATACATATAAATGTATATACATATATAAATTATATATATATATAATCTAATTTTATACTTTTTTATAATCAGATTTCTTTTATAATCAGATTTCAATAGATTAATCAGCGATTTCATTTACGATGAAATTTTAAGGCGTAAGAATCGTCAGGACAATCCACTATGATTTGTTAATTTCTTACGACTTAATTTTTAATGTCTTCAAATCTCATTGTAATATCGCTTTAGAAAGATATTATTTGGACTATAGACAGGGTAGAAGAGCAAGTGCGTATTTAGATATAACGCAAGAATTAGTCAATCAGAATTAAGAGTTCAAAAGAATTCTCGATCGTGATTGGCTTATTCTTACCATAAGACAGTACGTCACGGTATGTGAAGGTATGTGCGACAGTCTAAGAGAGTAAATGAGAGAGAAGTCTAGATGGCATTACCGTATGTAATGTCTCAACTTGCGCATGCGCTACGATTTTGGCTTCACTAACATTAAATGTGCCGACAGAGAGTTGCGCTACTATATACTGTGACTGGGCACTGCTGGACTGCGCGCCGGGAGAGAAATCCCTACCCTATTCCTGTCGATTCTGTTTCCCCGCGCCTGAATCACCTATCACGAGCGGCGCATGCTGACTTGCGCATAGTGTCAGTCTCTCTAGCCCAACGTTACGAGGTGAACCGTCACTACCACCGCCGCCGTGCGAGAGCGAGCGCTCGTCGTCTGATTGTCAATTACGTTCCATTGAAGCGCCATTGGCTAATACGCTGTGCGTGCGCGATACATACGTATATACGTATATACATATACGCACTGCGGACAGAATCTCGGCGATCCACGACGTGTGACTTCAGCACGCATTTTTTTGTGCGCGGCATTGCGATGATCGAGTAAACGGGCGAAGCAGTACACGAGGATTCTTTCAGATATTCCGCGGCGATGCATGCACGGACCATGGAAGACCTGTGAGAGCGGCATCGCGGAAGCCGGGGGTATCCCGGATAAGGGGTGGTTGACGCGCCATACGAGAGGGGTGAGGGCGACGTGGACGCAGGAAGCGCGTGTTAGGTGGGGTAGTGGTGGAAGGGGGCTTGGATACTACTATCGGCCCATCGAGAAGAGTGAAAGGTGAGCGTTGGCGACGATTCTCGCCGACGTGCACATCCACACAGCTATTCGTCTGTCCACGGCGTCTATCTGACCGCCATGTTATTCTGGAGCGGCGATGTTACGTCGTTGGCGTCGCTGCTTTTGTGCCTCCTCGTGCTCGGCACAGCCGGCGTCGATGAGTCCGGTGAGTAAAGGAAAAGGGAAGGAAGAAAAGTGCAATGAGGCGCGCCGGGACGGCGAGTACAGATGCTCCTTTTTAGGGTATGTTCGAATTCTCACCCAAGTGCTCCTTAGAAAACTTCTAGATAGAAAACTCCGCTGAAAGTTTTCCTATGAGATGATTGAAATGGCTTTGGTCGAAGCTTTTTGAATATCCTACATAATAAGGTTGAACTACTCTCTCTTTAGCTTCATTTTAATTTCGGAACAAAAAATAGTCATCCTTTAATGTTTGGTAAATAACAAGGAGTGATACTTGAGTGGCATTCGAGTGAGAATCTGAACATAGCCTTAGTTGCACTTTTGATGCTCTGTTCACATCGAGAATGAAAATATGCGAGAGAGAACTAGAGAAGCGTGGGGAAATATTGTAGGATAGGAAACTCGCCTCGATTTCTTTTCTACGAAAAACGCAACGCTAAGCAAAAACATCAGTTGCAACGATTGTGATAGTCTCTCTCTCTCTCTCTCTCTCTCTCTCCCTCTCCCTCCCCCCCTCTCCCTCTGTAAAAGAAGGTGGAATAAGAAATGATTATGTTCAAAGTTAAATTTCGATGATGAATGTGTCTTTCACAGAGAGGTCTTTGTTGGGAATATTTTTATAATAAAATATCGTACCAGGAAATACAGTAGTGTCAAATCAATCGATTAGACTAATTCCCGAGATTGGGCCATCCATGTATCTGTTATACGCGAGCACTCGATTATTGGATGTTGTCAATAATCGATCAAGTTATAAGTAGGCTCAATCGAGCACACAATTTGGATTTACATAAGAAAAGTGTTTTTATTTTTTCTCTGCTCGCATATTATTTGAAGAGACATGAGATTCAAGAGCCGAGAAAGAGCACGTGGAAAATCGCATGTCGTGCGATCGATTGAATGCTGGAGCATGTCTGGCAGTAATACATTTTATGAATCCGGCATTTTTTCCGTATAAAATGCGACATTTAGGCATTTTATAAGGCATCTTTTTCTATCTTTCAATTATCGAAGATATTAAACATATCATATAACATTTTATATATTATTCTTGTTCATTTTTGCTATTTTATTTTTACCTTTTTATTTATTATTTTTTAATTTGAAATTTATTCCCACCTATAAAAATTTGAAAGGTTTGCATTGATTTTCGATTCAGTTACTTGTACTACACTAGATTAATACATATTAAAAGTTATTATACATGAAAATAGCAAAATTAAATGTAAAAATAATATGTTTTAAAGTT
>NW_017259280.1:45883-80763 GCF_001594045.1 Atta colombica | reverse complement strand
AAAGTTGATTGAATTATATCATTGCATTTAGACGGTTTAAACACGATTTGTGAAAATTTTCGAACTTTCATTATAACTCACTCTAAAATAATAATTATAAATTTTTATTTGTAATTATTCAAAGTATATCTCTTCGAAAAAATATTTGCAATGGTTGTAGCTTTAGGAAACTCTTGAAAGTTTTCCTATGAAATGAAATGACCTTGGTAGAAGTTTTTTTAATATCCTAAATAAGATTGAACTACTCTTTCTTTAACTTCATTTTTAATTTTAGAACAAAAAATATAATGCCAAATCTGATGAATATGGAAAATAATTAAGAACTGATTTGAAAGCAAGCACTTGTGAATCGGAGTATGGGAGCGACTCATCTTTCTCGCTTTTCTCACTTTTTTAGAAACCTCTCTTTTTCTTACTTTTCTACAAAAACTCACTTTTCTCACTTTTTTGTATAGGCACATTACTGTTCATAAATTCCGGAACGTTTGTAATTGTCTTGCATTTTACAAAAACTTAAATATCTCGATAAAAAAAAGAGAGAAATTTTGGAGAAATTTTAAAAAATACAATGTAAAGGCAAAAACACCATTCAAAATGATGTTCGAATTTTGTATTTGCGATATTTTTTTCCTGAATTATATGAAATTGAAAATTGATTTTAATATTTTTTATTATTTATTGAAGCGCTGCATGAAACTTCGTCGGATAAAATTTAACAAATAAGCATTTTAAAGTAGACTTTTTAAGTTTTTTAATGAAAAAAATTGATATGATTTTTTGCATAGATATTGAATTTTTATTCCATAAAATTTTATTGTGTAAAAATTTACTTTTTCTAAAATGTTTTTAATTTCGATACTAAAAGTTTGTGAAAAAAAATAAAAAGATATAAAAAAACGCTTGTATTTTGCAAAGCAAGTATAATAAAGTAACAAAATAATTTATAATCGAGCAATTTGAGGTTATTAACAATGTATTAAGAATTTATTATACGAAGAACATATAATATTGATATATAAAATTGAATTCAGAACATACAGATCCTTTTTAGTAATGATATGAAAAAAATGGTTGACATTACTCAAATGATTAACATTACTCAAATGATTAACATTACGTATATAGTTCGTTGCAATGGAACATTTCAAATGATTGTAAACGAAGCGATATGTCCTTAAACCTTGAACTCCTGTTTTCAATGTGAGCAATTCAATGAATTCATCATTTTGGATAATGTTTGTCAATATTCAGTGTTGGAAAGTGAATCTGAAATTGAAGTCCCGATTATATTTTATATGAAAATACAGATCATAAAATAAAATAAAAAGAGAAAAAATGTTTATTACAATACAATATGATTGATTCATATAATTTTATCAAATTTTTATAAAAACTGTTTCAAACGTTAATTTTATAAAAATTGTTAACGATCGAGAAAAAATGTTTAAAGCTCTATTTTTTGTCTTTTAAATGTATTTTTGGAAACTTCTACGATTTTTTTCACCGAGATATTTAAGTTTCTGTAAATTGTAAGAAAATTGCAAATACTTTTATATTTCTGAATTTATGAACGTAATATTATATATCAATACTAAAATTAAAAAAAATAAAAAAGGATATAGCACAGATATGTACATGAAAAGAGCTCTTATACCAATTTAGACTTAACGTACGTCGATTGTTAGACTTTTATGAAAGAAAAGTTTTCACCCCTTAATTTTAGATAGTATTGCGATAATGATAATCAAAAACATTTTTTATCGTAATTTTTTTTCTAATCCACGAAAAATTATAAAAATATCAGATGTTTCAGTCATCAAGAAACATTTTTAATAATTCACTAAGTTTATTAGTTAATTGTCAATGTTTAAATGAAAATCAAGTGATTTTATGTTTTTTTTTGTGATAATATCTTTCCAACATTATTTACTTCAAATTATTGGGAGCGCATAGTGTAATAATACACATCCACTCACATCGGCCAGTGCTTAATAATTTTTCATTGTTTTATTAATGAGAAATATTTTATTTCAAATTGGCCAATTAGTGATGTGAAACCTTTCCAAATTATTTTAAACTTTTGAAATAAACGTTAATAAGAAAAAATTGAAAATATGAAAGTTTTCGCACAAAAGTTTTTGCACAAAAGTACATTATTTATTTACACTTTTTATAATTGACAGTTATAAACTTCTAATTTTTTAAAAATTAGAATTTCTATTTTATAAATCTGTAAAAAATACTAGGAATATTTTCCGGTATTTTTTATTGTCAACTTTTAATACCAGAACATCGCTTCTTTATAATTTTTCGTGAATTATAAAAATAGGAAAAAATTATTATACAAAATTTGTTTTATTATCATTGTTGCAATTGTAAAAATAAGAAGTAAAAATTTTTTTTTCATAATTTAACAATCGATATATATCAAGTCTAATTTTGTACAGAGGCAGTTTTTATATACATATCTTGCTACATATTTTATTGATTTTATTTCTAAAATTTAATTTTTTGAGAAGATACTGAAAAAAATCTTCAAATTTTCTAGAAATACTTATTTTTTAATCTTAAGAAAGTTTATCTTTTTTTTATCAATTCTATTTTCACAGTGGGGCAATGTCTAATGCTGCCCCAATTTGTTAATTCTTTGCGAATAGAATTGGTTCAACTGTGCAAAATAGGCATTCATCTCTCTGATTTTCCACGAATTTTTCAAATCATCCTGTGTATGTCTATGCCGTAATCTCGCAAACACAATAGAGTAGTAAGCCTTAAGTCTTAAGGAATTGACCAATCATCGATTATTCTTTTCACATTCGACTGTAATTGATTAATTTTCTAAGGTTTAACGCTTACTACTTTATTGTGTTTGCAGACTAAAGCGTCTCTGAAATGGCAACATTGCAGCTGGTTACCGTATATTGTGCGTAAGCGCTAAGTCGTATTTATGTAGATAAATGCTGTATGAAGAAAGTTTCGGAAATTTTTGGTATAAACATACGTATTATATAAAGCAGCCTTTAATGTGTACTAATCCAGTAGTGGTTAATCCAATGCTCAAATAATCGTGAATTCACTTTTAAACAGATTCTCTTGTTTCTTGATGTAAAGAAAGCGTGACTGGTGTTATTGTTTTACCCAGATAGAGATAATTCGCCTGTGACTAAACAGAACTCATTTCTTATTTCGCTGAAAAACCTAATTCCAATGTTGATTCCAGCTAAACTCAAACGCTCATCTACTCGTGTCACGATTTCATGATCGTCGCGTACCATCCACAACCCGTTTCCCGCTTAACATTGGCAATTAAGCCGATCAAAATTCGTTATAATCGTACTGCACTCGGTGTACGTTTTTGGCGACGTTAATTACATGCCAGGTGGTTGTCGAGAATTAGAGAGACAGAAGAGAAGAGTCTTTATTTAATGCGCCAACTCCGCGAGAATCCTCTTTGTGGCTCGCGAATGAAAATAACTGCTCGCGCAGATATGTATACTTGAGTATACATATCCGCGAGCCGGACACCGACATTGAACTGGTTTAGGAAAATGTATGTATTTATATATGTATGTAAGTATATAAGCTGTTTAATAATAGGCGATCATTTTGTGATAATATTGCTCGTGAAAAAAACGATCTTAAAAAACATTCCAAACATTGATTGCTTTCAAGCATTTATTATTTAAGAATTATACTATATAATAACGAATTATATTATAGAGATAAATGCATATGGATAATGTCACCGATGTGAACCTGGCACTCAACTTTGTCAAAAATAAAAATTAATACCGCAGGCCAATTGTACTTGTATGTACCAATCATTATTTCGTTTGTATCTCAAACAGTTAAACAAAAAGTGAAAAATAAAAAATGGCCAGCGCGCAACTTTAAGATTTTTAAATTTCATTTATGCCATTCGAGAATTGTTTGTACCCGTTTGTACCTCTCCTACTTTCGTTTGTACCTCAAAGGGTTTAGAGATACAGCGCGTTTCAGTTTTTGCGCGATCCCTGTAAAACAAACTTAGCCAATTTTCAAGATATCGAAATGAGAAAATCATTTGTACCCATTTGTATCTCTCCTACTTTCGTTTGTACCTCAAAGAGTTCGAAAATACGATTTCAAAATTTCGAAAATGCGCCAAGAGGAGAAGTTGATCATTTTTAAAGACATCGAAATGGAACTAACGGCGAAAGGTGAGGTGACAAACGATTCTCTTTCGAATGCCATTGATCTCATTTCTATATCTTGAAAATTGGCTAAGTTTGCTATATATATGGGTCGCACAAAAACTGAAACGCGCTGTATCTCCGAATCCTTTGAGGTACAAACGAAAGTAGGAGAGGTACAAACGGGTACAAAAGATTCTCTTTTGAATGGCATAAATGAAATTAAAAAATCTTAAAGCGCGCTGGCCATTTTTTATTTTTCACTTTTTGTTTAACTGTTTGAAGTACAAACGGTGGTATTAATTTTTATTTTTGATAAAGTTGAGCGCCAGGTTCACATCGGTGATAATGTCCAGGGTTGTTAGCGATTGGAGAAATCAAGAAAAGTCAGGGAAATTATTGTCAATGAATTATTAACCTAAAATTAAATTATTGTAAAATTCTAAGTTTATAAACTTTACTTCTTTAAAAATTATGACAGAATTTTTAAAATTTTATAAAGAAGCAATGCAGGTTTTTTTTTTAATTTTACAATGAGCAATTTGCAGACAATTAATGAATGTTGTTAAAAAGAAAAAAAACTTAATTTTGCAAAAGTCAAAATATGTATGAATTAATGTGTGATGAATATTTCATAAATCATTTCTAATTAAAATTAATTAAAATGATAATCAGAATATACAGTATTTTAATGAAATGATTAAATCTCAATAAGCAGTGTGCAAAACAAGGATATAATCCTATTTTCCATAATTTATTTGTTTTTTTGCGTATCGCGTATCAGTAGTCATTCTACTTAACACTGGCTGTGTTCCACTTAACGCTCACAACGCTTGCGAACATCGTTTGTCCTTGTTTAATTTGATAAACGATAAGGATGAAATGATTCTACGTCCAGTGACATCACGTTGGTGTCGCGCGCAACATCGAAGAAAAATGCTAGTTGCATATCGTTCGTGTTGTGTAAAATTAGTTAGTTTGTACAAAACAACAATTAGTTGCACAACAATCACATTAATCAGATTTTTATTCGAATGTCAAAAGTGTTACGTTTGCAACACTCATTGTAAGTCGTATTATATTGTATATTATAATTTATATAATTGTTATTATTTAAGTTAAATAATTTTTTGATTTATTGTTTGTATTATAATCATGACTTTTCTAAACAAAAGTACACGTAATATCTGATACAAAGTATATGTATCTAACCTAATATGACAAGAGTATACAGCGTATGTACACAAATAACTTCTCATACCTTTTCAAGCCTTCTTATTATTTCTCACACCTTCTCATTTTTTTTCTTATGCTTTCTGATTTCCGATACATGCAACTTTGAATCGGTAGTTATTTATGTCCCCATGTGTATATCAACAAAGCGAAGTTATAATACGCTACTATAAATTTTATGAAAAACTTTGTTTATTTTCCATTATATTTTATTGTACTAATAATTGTATTGTTTTATAAAATAAAATATTTTAATTTTTTCTTTATTTTTATTCAAAGAATTTTCCAAGTTTTAGTTAGAGAATTTTTTCAAAAAGTGACCGGGAAAACCGGGAAAGTCAGGGAAATTTTTTTTCTTTTTCGCTAACAATCCTGAATGAAGATTCAATCTTTGTGAAAATTTTAGATAAATGTTGTCTTGATAGAATCTCGATACATTAAACGGGATGATAATTTTGAATTAGGCAAGACTGATGAGATAACACGCATCATTCGATTAAATTTTAGATAAGGAGGATTTGTCGAATGTGTTTATTATCGCACGCACATTATGCATATGTCGCGTTATCATTTACAGTCGAATTTTTATAAAAGTTAAAAAACTTGTCGGAAGACATGACTTACGGAGATTAAAACAAAAACGGAGGTTAATTTTACGGACTGTATCATCAATCAATGTGTGTACCATTTGCGCGCGCGCGCGCGCGCGCGCGCGTGTGTGTGTGTGTGCGTTGTGTGTGTGTGCGTGATGTGTGTGTGTGTGTGCGCGCGCGCGTGTTATGTATTAAAATGATACTTATATCTGCGGATATGTGAGAATTTGTAGACAATCGCGTATGTATATAATGCGTGCAAGAATCGTAAATGGTGCATATGCGTGTGCGTGAAGCACACGCGGGGATGGTCGTTGACATTGGACATTGTGAAAATAATTCTGCGAGATTCATGAGTACTGAATCCGCTACTTACAATGTTTTCCTTCATTTTTTGCAACATTATATGAGGAATTCTAATTGGATTAAGTCGAGAGATACAATTGAAAGAATTTGGTTGCATTAATTGGAATTCTAGTTGGAAATCAGAATTTTCTAAGGTTTCTAAAGATTTGAATCTATTATAATTTCTGTTGAGATAATTTGATTCATATACGAGAATTTTGATTCATATAATTTAACTAGAATTTTATGATTATATTATTGATATATAGTTCATTTTCAACTAGAAATTTTTTCAGTAGATAGATACACTCACTCTCAAAAAAAAGCGGTAGATTAAAAATTTGGGAAAATTTTACTAAACTTCACATGATTATAATTTGGTAAACAATGAAAATAAAAATATGTTTAAAAATGCAAAATGAAATTTGAAATGTCTACTTTAAGAATATTTGAATGAGTATAGTATTAGATTATTATTTTCAAAACGGTGGATGATAAAGTGAGAAAATATAAAATTGATAATCAAAAGTCCAGATTTACAATAATGCATGGCAATGCGTCAGATGTCACAGCTTAATGGGACAAAACGTGAAAGTATAGAATTTTATCTTTAAATTGTTTTTTTATCAAGCTTGACACGATAATTTTTCGCTGAGTTATTCCGAATTTAAGATATCGCTGTCATTAGCTTAAATTATGATTGTATTTCTTTCTAATATGAATATATAGAGTTTGATTGGTCATTGTGTATATGTGTATATGTATGATTGTGTGTACGTGCGTGTGTGCGCGCGTACGTCCTAATTAAGAAATATAACGGATTATATGAATGAGATAATACGCGCACGAAGTCATACACTATTAATGTACACGCACAGACGCACGCATGTACGCAAATGGTACACACATTGATGATACAGTCAAGTACAAGACATTTCGATCAGTCAAATTCCATACACTCACCCAGCAAAAATTGATTTTAGCTATTCTACAGATGTACGTCGATGGATTTTCAAATATCTAGAGTATTCCAAGAAACTTAGGAAGTATTTAGGATATATTAGGATGTTGATATATCTGCTTATTCTACATCCATACTATGTATTATCGTTTAGATATCAATAACAATATAATGATAAACGGGCAAATCAGAGTCGATTTTTTTTTTAATGTGAACATATAAACATTATTAATAAGAGGTAAATACATACATAATAGAATCTAGAAATATTATTACATGTTTCAGCTCTTATATTGAGCCATCTTCAGATATTATCCTTCTCTCGCTTTACATTTTAATTTCTATCGTCAAAGAGATAAAAAACATGATGTGTTCCAATTTATGTAGCGATCTTGATGACTGTTACTTGAGAGAGTTACTTGTCCGTACTCACAAATGATTAGATGGTTACGGAATTTCATGATGTTCTGATCAGAAAGACAAAATTCATTCGCCAATAAATAGATAAATAATTTGATAATTCTTTAGAAAAATTATCTTTCAGTAAAAAGTAAGTAAACAACATCATCTTGATGAAACATCATCATCATGATCGTAGCTATTGTTTCGTAGGATGAATACTTCGTCAAAATCATTATTTAAAATATTTGTATAAAATATAGTTACAAAAATGTCAGTCAAATAGTGATGATAAATATACTTCATTAAATATATTAATGAAGCTCAATACAGAACATTATATTGCAGTGATGGGATCGAGGGCTTATGCGGATAAGATTCATAAACCGTCTTTTTAGGATTGTATTTTCAATAGATAGTCCGTTATACTCATTAGCCTCATATCTACACAACATCATGTTTGAAACAATTCTTAAAACTGAGAGTTATTGTACATAAAAAATAGCTTTTGACTAGTTAAAAATCTAAAAGGAATAAAAATGGAGGATAATTTTAAATTAATCTCACTAAATGTTGTCTCTCTTTACCAACATCCCATTAGACATGGCTATTGTGTAAATGAAAATTGGAATTTTATCTCCAAAAATGTAACTTACCCAAGACAGAGTTTCTAACGGTTCATTCTAGATTCAACATATTTCTTATTCGATAATACTATTTATAAACAGAATTTCAGCACGCCCATGGGATCTCCGTTATCGCCCATCATTGCAGACAACACTCTAATAATGCAAAAATTAGAGAAAACGTCATTTATAATAGTCATTTCTTTTCGATACGTTGACGATTTATTTCCTTCTTCTGAAATTAATCTGAAATTAATATTTCTATGATTGTTTTAATTCTTTTCACCCACAATTATTTAAAAGTGGGTTCAGATTTTTTAAAATTTCTTGATGTCACGATCATGATCAAAAAAGAGCATCTAACCTTTGATTAATATTAAAAACTAATGTTTTCGGGACGGTTTTTAAACTTTTAAAATTTTCTAAATTTTTTTAATCATCCTGTTTTCCAGAAAAAAGGGAATTTTTAATTTAGTTAGTTGACAGAGCTTTACTATTGTCTGATTTGGAATTTTATTAAAAAAAACATTCTCATATTAATTACTAACATACTCATTGAGAATGATTATCCTCTAAGATTCGTTTTTTTTTTTATATAGTCAATAGAATCAGAAACATACAACGTGGAGGAGCAGCGGAACATGATTGTAATAATGAAAACGAGGCATCAAATGTTGCTATATCTTGATTCACTGTATCATTTGTTCCATCGATAATCGACAAATTCCATAAGTTTAATAGGACATTAAAATCTTGTATTATAACTCGAATAAATTGAATAAATTTATCAAGGTGCAAAAGGATTCTAAACCAGATCTTACAAAGAACAATGTTGTATACAAAATCATATGCAATTATTGTAATCATATGTCGGACAAATGTCGGATAGACAACTTAAAACCAGAATTGCAGAACACCGCAATCATATTCGTTGGAATATATACATCTACCTGTTCTGTAATCACCGAACATAGAATGCAGATGACAGATGATTTTGACTGGAATAAGATATTAGATGAATTGTGTAATAAATATTTAATTTCTGAGATGTTTAATTAAAAAACAAAAAAAAACAGTCTCAATCTTCAAACTGACAGGTCTTCATAAAGCGTATATCTAATGTAAATAAAATTTGACTTTGTTCTTAGTTAATCGTTTTGTCAATCTATTAGTCGTTCCTCAGATAATAACGATCTGCCATATCGTTAACATAATGTCAAAATAATATCTCTGGAGAATTCGTTCTTTGCATAAAATTAATTTATCCTCATACGGACTATAAAGTATATTTATCGTCACTATCTGACTAATGTTTTTGTCATTATATTTTATACATTTTTAAATAATGATTTTGACAAATTGTTCATCCTATGAAACAATAACTGGGATCATGATAGTGAATGTTTCGAGATGATGTTGTTTACTTACTTTTTACTGAAAGATAATTTTTCTAAAGAATTATCAAATTATTTATCTATTTATTAGCGAATGAATTTTGTTTTTCTGATCAGAACATCATGAAATTCCGTAGCCATCTAATCATTTGTGAGTACGGACAAGTAACTCTCTCAAGTAACAGTCATCAAGATCGCTACATAAATTGGAACACATCATGTTTTTTATCTCTTTGACGATAGAAATTAAAATGTAAAGCGAGAGAAGGATAATATCTGAAGATGGCTCAATATAAGAGCTGAAACATGTAATAATATTTCTAGATTCTATTATGTATTTAACTCTTATTAATAATTTTTATACGTTTACATTTTTAAAAAATCGACTCTTTGCCTGTATCGTTATATTGTTTATTGTTATATTGTTATTGAATTTATAAGAATGATTATTGATTCTTGATTATTTTAAATCGTTTAGATATTATTAGGCTGTTTCTGGATGACCAAATTTCTGTCTTTATCCAATCATTCTAAAATGTTTTTTAGAATGATTAACTCTTGTAGAAAAATACTATTGAACACTATTAGCGCACAGTACTTTAGAGGTATTTACTTTTTTTCAAGAGTAATCTATGATACAAAATGCAGAAAATAAGTAATTAGTATGTGATTAGAAACTATGAATACGTCTATTTAAAAAAAGCTCTTTCAGAGACATGATGAGATGCATACTCTGATCGAGCTAAGAGTAAGTAACTAACTCCATTAGCATATGCCTCTTTATAGAGATCCGCGTCATTTTTTTATTATGGAAAACGAGTTCATCTCACGGCGGTACTATGTTACTTGGCGGTATACGTATGCCTACTGATATCTGCTAAGCAAGCAGAGCAGTGATCGCCATAAGATGAACTCGTTTTCCCTAAGAAGAAAATAATCCCTATAAAGAGGTATATGTAAATAAAGTTCGAATAACATTGTTATCAAAATGACGTCTGTAACGTTATTTTGATGTCAAAAAATCAAAAATTATAACAATTTTTTACTGAAAGACTGTTAAATATCGATTATATCTTTAACTTTTTCTTTAAAGCGGAAATGTGGAAAGTGAATATTTTTATGTGTACATACAGGATGCGTCCGGATTAAAATCCGGACAAATCGAACAATTTCTTTAAACAAAATGTTTTTAATGAAAAATTAAATATTACGAAACATCCTTTTACATGGCACTTGCGGGATCTCTGTAGAGCACAATTATTCGATATATCCATTAACTTGACGGCCTCTAGTCTCGGTCTGAAGCATTCGCACGCACGCTGTAATGTAGCGCTGTCCATGCCAACGAATGCTGCCTCATAGCGATCCTTAATGACATCACATGGAATGCCGAGACTTGTTTGTGACCCTTTCAACTACGCTCCATACATAGTAGTCCAAGGGATTTAAATCTGAACTGTTGGGAGGCCAGAATTCCTTGACCAAAACATATCGACGTTGTCTGACGAGCCAATTTTGAATGACTCGTATGAGCCGGTGCACCTGCTGAAAAACATATGGCCTTCCGGACGCCAAAGTTTTCACTACATTCATCAGAATGCGCAAATACACTTTTTTGTGACAGTTTCCTCTTTTTTAAAAAAATATAAGCGTGGCGACGTTACCTTCACTAGTGACACAATACTTAGCACGTGAACATTGGCCGGAAATTTCGTTCTGGCAACAACAGGAACATCCCCGGATAGGCGAGCCATCGATTATTCCTCCGGTTGATTTTGGCACAAATTTTTTGAAAAGAACCTAATTCGTCCCGACGCTTCGTTTTTCAAAGAACACAATAGGTCGCAGCGAGCGCGCGCGCGCGCGCACACACACACACACACACGCACGCACGCACACACACACACACACACACACACACACACACACACACACACACACACGAGTGTTACCAAAATCTGGACAAATTTCAATTTAAATTTTCTGCTATATTGCTTCCGCCAAAGATTGTTGTTGGTCTGAGAAAGCCTGATGCTTCTAGTAAACAGTCACATTCTCAAAATGGCCGCGATGTTAAAACCAAGTGTGGAGTATAATCGAAGAGCCGCGATCATCGAAGGCCTTTGCTGGGCGCTCAGCAACGGAAATAAATTCGGTTCTTTGGATACTCGAGATCAACCGTTTATGACGATGTTTATATATATATATAATTAGACTACAAGAAAAAGAAAATTTTTTTTAAGCGGCCTCTCAGCTCAAAAGCTTTCATTTCATGCCAAAAGAACATGCCTAAATTTTTATCAAAAAATATTAAGATTTAGAGGTTGCTAGTGAATGATTTTTAAATCAAAGTTTCGATTTAATACATGTTTGATTTGATTAAATCGGATTTTAAATGGCATTATATGTTTTTTGGCGCTGAATACAATGCAATTACTTAGATTTAGTTCTACGATATATGCCTTAAGAAATACCCAATTAATTAAAAACTCTATATTAGAAAATAAAATGAGTACATGCAAAATAATACAAAAAAAATAATTTATTAATTGAAATAAACTACATATTATGTAGTACATTTTTTGTGTTATGTACTTATTTCATTTTCTAATAAAGAGTTTTTTATTGTCAAATTGAGGCATTTGATTTGAGGCTGTCTAAACCACAAAGCGATATACTTTAGAACTTTTTTAAGAATAGAAACGAAATTTTTTTTATTCTTAAAAATGGTTTACAATCCAGTTAAATGCAACTTTTAAAGGTTCTGTAGGAGATCTAGAGAAAATTTCAATTGGATTTTGTTCTGAGTGAACAGACCTGCAATTTGAAAAGAGTAACGACTTATTTGAACGATTAGAACCTTGCTAAAATCGACTTTGAACTCGAATTTGGTAATTTTTTCACATTAATCGGGTTATATTTCTTAAGGCGTATATTGCATCGCGTTCAGCGACCAAAGACATACAATATCACGTTTAATCCGGATTAAACTATTTTTGAGTTAAATCAAACATGTATATATTAAAAAAAATCGGAATTTTTATTTAAAAATCGTTTATTAGTGACCTTTAAATCTTAATATTTTTTAATAAAGATTTAGGTGTTCTTTTGATACGAAATGGAAACTTTTGAGCTGAGAGACCAATTGAAAAAAAAACTTTTTTTGTCTATTATACATATATGTTATTATTATACATATATGTTTTTTGTGTATACATACCCAAAAAATTTTCATTTTTCACGTTTCCGCCCTAAGGAAAAAGTTATATAATTGACCTCCTGTTCACTCATCATTACTTACTCACTCTATCTAACTACACTTACTCTGATTGTGATGCAAGAAATCAGAAAATACACAATAAAAATTGCAGGGTATAATAAAATAAAAAATTTTCATTAAAACAATACTTACAATCGATTTTATAAAATCGAATATATCGAACTCCTTTTGCTTTGTCAATTAATAAATAATTATACCTATTTAAAAATAAATTATGCACAACAAAAAAACAAAATAAGCTATAGCTGTAACTGTCTCAAATTATATAACATATATAAAAATAAATGTGATTAAAATTAATATTACAATGAAACCGGGCAAAAGAGTTAATACACAGTTGTTATTTTTGTGTCTATTATACAAAAATTTTTTTTCTATTTATTCATACAATATACAATAATTAATCAATTATGATCAATTATTGTATATGATCAAATATGATTAAATTTTTCTTGAAACAAAGGATAGTTTTCAGTATGTCTATGTGGGTAATATATTATATATATTAGGTGTGCAACTTTGCTTCCGTCATTTTCCTATAGATGGCTTTAGCGGTAAGTGGTGGTCGAAATAAATAGATCATAGACGTCATACAATAAACCTGGGCATCTGTCAACATAACCCCATAGAAACATTAATTGATTTGTGTCTGCATCATAAAGTTATTCTCGATTGAAAATGTCAGTTTACGAGCCAAATTCTCGTCATTTGCGGGAGGGTTTAATTTTTTGCTTCAATATGAAGAAATCTGCGGCTGAGGCTCATCGAATGCTCTCAAATACTTATGGTGAGACCGCTATTAGTGAAAGAACGTGTCGTGAGTGGTTTCAACGCTTCAAAAACGGTGATTTTGACGTCCAAGGTCATGCTCTGTATTTGGTGGGACCAGCTCGGCGTAGTGTATTATGAACTGTTAAAACCGACTGAAACAAGCGATCGGTATCGCAATTGATGCGTTTGAGCCGAGCATTGAAAGACAAACGGTCGCAATATAACGAGAGACACGATAAAGTGATTTTGCAGTATGACAATGCTCGACCCCATGTTGCGAAAGTAGTCAAGACATACTTGGAAACGTTGAAATGGGAAGTCCTACCCCACCTGCCGTATTCTCCAGACGTTGCTCCCTCTGATTATCACTTGTTTCGATCAATGGCACACGGCCTGGCTGAGCACTTCCGGTTCTTATGAAGAAGTAAAAAATTGGATCGATTCGTGGATAGTCTCAAAAGATGACCAGTTTTTTCGACGCGGGATTCGTACGCTACCCGAAAGATGGGAGAAAGTAGTGGCCAGCGATGGACAATACTTTGAATCATAAATGTATAACCAGTTTTTTATAAATATATATATAAAGGCTCGAATTTCGGAAAAAACGGCGGAAGCAAAGTTGTACATCTAATATTAAAAAATTAACAAATTAAATCGCAAAGATATGTTCAAAGATATGTATAATACGTAAAATATATAAAATACGTAAATGTATATGACATATATGTGTTGAAAGTTGAAAAATGCAATTTATCAATATAATGATGAAAATTTTTTGAATCAAAATAAGATATTCTAAAGACATTTTATATTAGTACAATGACAATTACAAATGTCCTGAATTGATCATCATATGGACGATTTAATGTTTTGGATCAGAATGAGATCAATCTGATCAAATTAGGATATTTTAAGGAAATACATTGGTATGTGGGCAGTTTATATTATGAAGAATTACAACCATAATTTGAGTTAATGATAGTCTTAAATTTGAGATAACTCAGCAAAAAATTATCGTATCGAACTGAATAAAAAAAACATGTTAAAGACAAAATTCTATACTTTCATGTTGTTCATTAGGCTACGATACCTGATTCATGCCATGTATCATCACATTTGGATGTTAGATTATCAATTTTGTATTTTCTCACTTGGTCATCCGCCATTTTGGCGAAATAATAGTCCAGTGCAATTCTTATTCTTAAAAATATTCTTAAAGTAGATATTTCAAACTTCATTTTGCATTTTTAAACATATTTTTAACTTCATCATTTATTAAGTTGTGATCATTTGAAATTTAGTAAAATTTTCCCAAATTTTTAATGTATCGTTTTTTTTTTAGGAAGTGAGAGTGTATAAGATGAATATAAATCAAAATAAAAATGAAAAAAATAATAAAGTGAGCAATATACAATAAAATATATAAGCTTTATGCTATAAAAATGATAAAAAAAGCAGGTGCACAAATTTGTGAATAAATGTCGCGTGAAAATTAGTCAAAGATGTGCAATGCAAACTAATTACATTATTTATAGCTTATACCTAATGAATAATTATAAAGAAATCCGGGACATAATGAGCACTGCAAGGTTTAAAAAAGTTTTAAACATATTAAAAATAAGCAAATTAATTATTATGCAAACATATTAAAAATAAGCAAATTAATGATATTATACTAAAATATTCTTTACATTATTTACTATACTTTACATTATTTACTATAAGAAAAGCATAAGGTTTACTGCAAGAAAATAGATTAAAAGAACAAAATTATTGTTTTGTTGAAAGTGTGCATTATAATTTATGTTATTTATGTAGAAAAAATGCGGTATCATCCTTGTTTATTTATCAAAAATTAATGTTGAAGATTTCTTAAAAATGACGCGTAGATTATAATATAGATAGGAAAACATTATTGTACTTTTAATTAATAATTTTGTTTCTTGATACATTACAAGATTATAAAAATATTCTGTTATTAAATATAAACGAAAAATATTTCTGTTATTAAAATATAAACGAAAATTAAAATTTTTGTGTAATATCTGTGTAATATTTGTAATTAACAAAATTTGCAAAATATAACATACATTTATAGCATAAAGAAAAAAATTCCATATACAGGATGAGGCATTCATAATCGACGCATTGAAATATCCAGAGAAATATAAAAGATACGGAAAAATGTTTCAAACAAAAGTTATTACTCAGTTGCTAGAAGGAAAGACCTTGATTGGCCTTGAGAAGATGTCCTTAATATCAGGTAAAAGTTACCAAAATTTTTTAAACCCGCACTTTTTGTTTCATATTACATATTGTTTCATGTAGCTGACTTCAAAACTTTTTCCAAAACACCGATGTGAACCTGGGCGCCTAACTTTATCAAAAATAAAAATTAATACCGTAGCGCATTTGTACTTTGTTTGTACTCGTTTATACCTCTTTTATTTTCGTTTGTACCTTAAAGGATTCGGAGATATAATGCTTTTCAATCCTTATATAGCAAACTTAGCCAATTTTCTAAATGGAAATGGGACCAACGGCATTCGAAAGAGAATCGTTTGTACCCGTTCGTACCTCTTACTTTCGTTTGTATCTTAAAGGATTCGGAAATACAGCGCTTTTCAATTTTTGTGCAACGTCTATATAGCGAACTTACAAGGGAAACTTGCGACATGTTAAATTCTGATTTTAATGGAACTTTGTGAACTTGTAACTCATAAAAAGATGAATTTAGAAAATATCAGTTGGAGCGGAAAAACGGTTTGAAAGGGATGACATCACTCCTTACGTGTACAGCGGTTTTCAGCTTTTTCTATTATATCTCGAAAACTATTCAACTAACAAAATGTTTTATACAAAAGTTTTATAATAAAATTATCTCTGTTCATTTACATCAATAATTATTTAAAAAAAATTGTTTACTTTAAAAAAATATTTATTAAAAATATTATTGATATGAATGAATAGAGGTAATTTTGTTGTAAAATTTTTGTATAAAACATTTTTTAATATCTCAAATAGTTTTCGAGATACGAGAACGAAAAGCTCACAAAGTTTCATTAAAATCAGAATTTGACACCTTGCGAGGTTCCCTTATTAGACAATTTTCAATTATATCGATATGGGACTAATGACATTCGAAAGAGAATCGTACACCTGTTTGTTATATGCATATTATAGAATTTCAGAGATAAAAATGCGCTTTTATCAATAAATGTGCATTCTGAATATAGGCCTTACAATAAGATTTCGAATTTTTCTACTCAAGGCGCTATGGTAGAACTCTTTGGGGGACTATCAGAATTTTTTTTAGAATGCTAGATTTCCAAAAAACAAAATTGATATTATTTTTTTAAATTAAAAAGTTTTTTTTAATAATTAAAAGATAATTTTGTTGCATCAGAGATTCTATTATTCGTCAAAAGACATCGAATGGGCTGTTCGATGCTAATGTTAGATGTGAAATTAAGATTCCCAGTTTTCAAAATTATGATTTTTTAAAACAATTATAAAGATTTCAGATTTTCTATTTCATCAAGAATTCTAACTCTAGATCTCGTCGAAAGGAATCTGATGCACTGTTTCGAACTATTCGAGTTTGATATTAATTAAAATAATTTTTTAATTTTTTGAAAAAATAATTTTTTTATATTAGAAACTCTAGTATTCGTTAAAATACATTGAATAGGTTATTCAGAACTATTTGATGTTAATGTTGAACATGAAGTTAACACATTTGCGAAATCTATTTTTTTGGTATTTATGAGCGGAACTCTTTCTAAAAATCATCAGGAACTCTTTCTCTTGTTTTAAAGAATCCAAAACTCTTATCAGAATTCTGATTTCAAAGCATAAGGGTGCCAATTTCACACACTCGAATTATGTCTTGAATTGGTAAGATGTAATTTGTTACGGAATGTGGGAAAGTTTAATACAAATTCTGATGGCGTGATATCTCTTTTGCAATAAATTATTTTAAGATATTCGTTAGTATCTACATTAAATTAATTGCTTATCAAATCGTAGTTTACTAGAATTGAGAATTGTAAAATTTAGGTATTATTAGGTAATATTATTTATTAAAAATAATATTATTAGGCACAAAAATCTACTTTTGGTCTTCTTTGCTTAATTATATTTAAGATAATCTCGTTTATCGAATTTATTTCAAATTTATTGTTTGCATCTGTGAATTGAATACGAAAATGTATTTTCTTATAGGTATAAATAAGTTGGAAATAGCAGCAGCAGAATCCAAGACCGAGCGGACCGCGTCATTGGAGATTCGATCATCACAAGATATCAAGGGTATAGAGGCAGGCAGCACACCGACGTTATTGTGCAAGCTTAACGTGCCGGGTCAAGTCTGGTGGAGCACCGACGGCAGGAACCTCAGCACCATCAATGAGTTTGACTACATCGGACGATTTGATATAAAAAAGGCCAACAGAAATGACACGGGCAACTACAAATGCTCTGCGCAGACTGTTGACGGCGAATTCCTCGAAAAAAACATTCATATCAGAGTGATAGGTAAATGATGAGCTAATAGATAGATGAGCTAATTTAAGTGTCTTTGTTATGCGTGTGTTAGCGCACTTTTACAATATACGTATTTTGGATTTTATAATATTCTCTCATTATTACGCAACAAAAGAGAGACTTATTATTACATAACAAAAGTCAATTTCAATTTATTAAACTCGTTGAAATGGGTATGTGAAGTTAGCAATTATAGTACTCAGGAATTCTGATTAGAATTCCCGTTTCCTTTTGAAGAAGAATTCTATATAATTTATAACAAGAGTTCCGCTTAATGATTATTTTTAAATAATTTAAAAAAAATGATGTTAACTTCTCATAGAAAATCGAGATTGAATAGTTCAATAGCTTCATTTCGTGAATACCTAGAGTTCCTGATGCATAAAAAAAAATTTTGACACAAGGAAATTTATAAAAAAAATTTTTTTATAAAATAGTTCTGTGACATGTTTTCATTATAATAATTTCGAAGAATTCTCAGCGATTAAAACCAACACAGACTCAAAAATAAAAGAGATATATACTTAAAACGAAATTTAAAAAATCGATTGCAGAAATACGTATTTCCTTATATATCCAATCGCTTTGTCACCTAATACTTTTCGAACTCGTCGAGAACTCTAATCAGAACTCTAATCTATACAGAACTCTAATCAGAACTCTTAAAAAATTTTTCAAAATGTCGGATTTAGAAACTTTTTAATGTAGAATTCAAATGTCTCTATATCTCGAAAGCCGTTGGCCCAATCACTTTTTCACCTAATTTTTCGACAGAATTCGACCAGAACTACACAGAATTCTAATCAGAACTATTCTCAAAAAATTTTTCAACGTCGGACTTAGAAAATTTTCAATGTAGAGTTCAAATGTCCCCCTATCTCGAAAACCGTTGGCTTAATCGCTTTTTCACTGAATATTTTTCGTTAGGGTACTGCCCAGAACTCCAATCAGAACTCTAATCAGAAAAATTTTTCGACGTCGGACTTAGAAAATTTTCAATGTAGAGTTCAAATGTCTCCATACTTCAAAACCCGTTGGCCCAATCACTTTTTCATCAATACTTTTCGTTGGGGCTCGTCGAGTACTGTCCAGAACTCCAATCAGAACTATTCAGTACTCTTAAAATTTTCAATGACCCATGTAACATATCTCGAAAATTGTTGGTCCAATTGCTTTTTCACCTAATATTTTTCGTTAGAGCTCGAGAACTGCTTAGAACGCCAATCAGAACTACTCAATACTCAAAAAATTTTCAATGACTCTTCCCATATAGCGATATCTCGCAAACTGTTGATTTTTTGAGAGTACTGAATAGTTCTGATTAGAATTCTGTAGTTCTGATCAAGTTCTATCGAAAAGTATTAGGATGAAAAAGCGATTGGGCCAACGGTTTTCGAGATATGGAAACATTTGAAAGTTACTCTACATTGAAAAGTTTCTAAGTCCGACGTTTCGAAAAATTTTTTAAGAGTTCTAGTAGTTGATTAAAATTATGTGTAGTTCTTTTTCAAAAAAAAATTTTTTTTTAATAAATTTTCTTGTGTCAAAATTGTTTTTTATGTATCAGGAACTTTAGGTATTCACAAAATAGAGCTATTAAGCTGTTCAAAACTATTCAATTTCGAATTTCGCTGAGAAGTTAGCATCCCCATTTTTTAAAAATTATTTAAAAATTGTTATTAAATAAATATCGTATTAAAAAATACAGAGAACTCTTCGTTTTGTTAAAAGGAAGCAAGAACTCTAATCAGAACTATTGTATCTAAAAATTGATTTTTAAAAAATTTTTAATTTCTTTTGATTTTTCAAAATTTTTTTTATGCATCAGGAACTCTATTCACGAAATGAAGCTAGTCATTCAGAATTATTCGATCTCGATTTTCGATGAGAAGCTCCCCATTTTTTAAAAATTATTTTAATATAATTATTAAGCGGAACTCTTGTTATAAATTATATAGAATTATATAGAATTATATAGAATTCTTCGTCTTGTCAAAAGGAAACGGGAATTCTAATCAGAACTCCTGAGTACTATAGTTAGGATGCTAACTTCTCATATCCCGTTGAAATATCGTTTCTCGTTTTTCAGAACCTGGCAAGATAATATCCGGCGGGAATATAAGGGCGAAAGTGTCGGAAGCTGCCAACTTGACGTGCCACATACACGGTTATCCGTTATCTCAATTTACTTGGTTAAAAGAGAATAATTCAGAGAGCAGCGAACATTTGAAGAATCTCACTGTCGTTGCGCAAATAAACGAGACTTACGCCGTTTTAGTCCTGGAATTCAAGGGTTTAGCGCGAAAGGATAATGGCACATATGTGTGTCAGGCGAATGACTACAACGGGATAATGAGCGCCTTAACGCATTTATTTGTCATCGATGTGCCAAAAGTCAGCATAGATTTTATGAAGGCAGTCGGTGCCGGCAGCATATTCCTAAATTGGACTGTCAGTGATGGTAACGAGCCGATTAAGAAGTACTTCATCCAGCACATGAAGAAAGGTACGGATCAACGTCAGTACTACGCCGAGCAGATTGGAGGTGGTAATTCGAGCTACGTTCTCAAGGGATTTGAGAGCGGCACTGCGTATCAAATCGGCATCAGCGCTATCAATGCGCTGGGCACGTCACACATGCAATTAGATCCACGATGGATCATCACGCTTGAGAAAGGTATTTCTGGGGAAAAAAATATTACAAATTTCTCTCCTACTCATTTTTCTAAAGTTTAATTCAAATTAAAAATGATTTTACTTGAGAGCTAAAAAGAATTATAAATTCTTAAGAAGAAATATAAAACAATGTAAAAAAATTCTAATAATTTATTCTTAATAGAATAACTAGTAAAATTATTTAATAGATGTAGACATTTTAAATAATTATCTTTATAATTCGGCGTTTGATTTCCACAGTAAAACCAATTTCTGATATATAACCGGCATACACTTAAAACTTCTTTTTGATATTTTATTTAATATAGGACAAAAATATATTACAGATCCAGTGTTTGTGCCGAAAGTGTCCGTGAATGGCGTGACAGAAAATTCAATCACAATAGGTTGGACTGTGCCACCACCGGATTTGAAGGAACATGTGCACTATTATAATTTGATGGCCACTCACGCTGATCAGAAGAGAGAAGCAGTGTATCCCGCTCAGCCATTCATCGTATATGCATTTGTAGATCTCGATCCAGCGACCACATACAAATTCAAAATAGCTGCTTGCAGCGAATACACGAAACAATGCGGTAATTGGAGTGCTGAAGTAAACGGCACCACTTTGGATGGAGGTATGTCGCCAAGAAAAATATGTATATCTATTTTATTCATTTTGGTAAATATTTAAATGTATTTCATTGTTTTTTCAGTGGCCAGTCCTCCAAAGAATCTCATCGTTATTTGTCGCTATGACAATATAAGCAGTTTCAGTTTTATGTCCATTACTTGGAAACCCCCGGAGAAGCCAAATGGTATTATACAGCGCTATAATATACAATTGAATGGCGTAGCAAGATTCAAGAATGAAATGGGGCGTTTGGACATTCATAGTTTCGAACCACCCAGCTGGAGTGTCTATAATAGGAACAGCACGCATTACAATAAGATACCTCCTAATACAAATTATACGGTATATAACTTATTCAAGTTTAAATCACCTTTCTATTATTTTTATTAAAATATTTTCTTAATTATTTCTCATTTAATTAGAATAATTTATAATTTGGTATGGCGATCGTGGCGTAAAGAGTTTTATGTCAAATATTCAAATCTAGTCAAAAATATTTTATTTTTTTGGAAAGTAATTACAAATCGAGAGTATATTTGCTATGAGAACCTCTCGTAATAGACTATTCGAAACTAACGTTAAACTGTAAGTCTCATATACGTATTTGCTAAAATATCGCATTCTATAGATATGCAACTTATTACTCTCCAGAAGGATTGAACGGTAAGCTAGTAGCCTACCCTGATGGAAAAAAGTCGCTAAAATGAAATCGTTAAAATGAGAAAAGAGAATCATGAAAATATTTCAGCATAAATAATATTTTTAATATTAAAAGAATTTATGAATTTTAATGATAATTAATGAAAATTTATGAAGAGTAATGAAAAATAATGAAAACTAATACACAAATATGTTTGATATTTATATATGATTTCAGAGATATTGAACACTGAATTAAACTGAAATACTATGTATCCTAAAGATAATTATTGGAAATGTATGAGAAAAAAAAGAAAAGTAACGCAAATTATATAATACTTTTATGGTTTATCGTACACTGAAATATGCTGAAATATTATAAATTCTAAGGAAAATTAATAAAAATATCTGAAAAGTATAATGCGAAATAGGAACGAAATACAATATTCTTTTTTTTACAAATTTATTAATACAAGTTATCGAAAATAAGATAATTAAAATGTTGGAAATAATTGAAAGAATGTAATGAATCTGTTGAAAAATAATGAAATCAGTTAACATCGTAACAAAGAGCATTAAATTAAAAGGAATTGTAAAGAACATTTATACAGAGAATTTATATCAAAGAAATTAAGCACTAAATTATATTGAATTATCATGAACTGTAAAGATATTTATTGAAAATGCATGAAAAAAAGAATGAAAAATAGACACACATTTTCACAGTTTATTGTACACTGAAATATGCTGAAATATGCTGAATTCTGAGGAAAATTAATGAAAATATCTGAAAAGTAATGAAATGGGAACGAAATATATAATATTTTTACAGATTTGTTAATGAAAGTTACCGAAAATGGAAACAGGATAATTAAAATGTTGAAATTAAGGCTCCCCTGAATAGTTGCCGCGGCCATGTTGAAATCATGACGTCAGAAGCGAGGAATGACACGTTAATTTATATTGCATGCCATTTATAAATAAACAATTTAGATAAATCTAAATGACGAGAGCGCTTTAAAACATATGTAAAAATTGACGAAAACTATCCTTTTCTCCCTTGATGTGAGTAAATGGCCAAGTAAAGTGAGTCTTTTTGGATAGGAAACACACGGTCAGCTGTTGAAACGAGTGAAATATACACTTTTATGTATAAAATTCCAAGATAACTGTAGTTCATTTTTAGGACTTGTGTAAGTACGAGTCACATTTTCATAATAGCAAATAATAACGAAATGGCATGCAATATAAATTTCGTCATCAAAACGTGATTTTTTCACGTCTGTAAGTTCAGCCATTTATCATGGCGAGGTATTATAATACACATACAACATGAGCTCATGTACATGTGCTCGCCTTTTCGGCGCGCCAAGATTTTACAATTCTAGGGGAATTTAATTCTTGATGATCAAACGTTCTAATCAATTTGTTTGAAACTATGTGTATAACTATGTGTATAGATTTTTGAATCATTGATTATGAATCTGCAATCGAAATGTTGATTTTCAAAATGGCAGATCTAATATGGCGCATTAAAAACCAAAGTTTAGTGAATTTTTTGCGGATTTACTTGTTATTTTTTAGGATTATTTTTGTTGATTGCGAATCTGAAGCTAATAAGTTCGTTTTTAAATAAATAGATCTATTAATTTTTTTATTTAACAATTTTATTTTTGTAAAAATTATTTTTGCCCAAAAGTTAAAATTGAAAAATTCCCTCTTTTTTGTAGACTTTTTAAATATACTGTAATTGAATAAAAAACGAAATAACATCTTTTTTCATAAAAAAATCGATTTTTTAATTTTTATAACACAGGTGAAGATGTTGATTATTTTGTTTTAAATTTGTTGAAGTTGATTATTATATTTTGTTTTAAATTATCAGTCAATAAGAAACTATTAAGCTAATTTTTTTTATTACTGAAGATAATGAATATTATTGAATGGGAATCTGAATATCTCCAAAGTCATGCTAATTTAAATGTATTGAAATGAAACTATATAATACAATAACTTGTAATAAAAAATTTATTAAATTATGGTTCGCTAGCCAAAGATATACCCAGAATGCGCCAAATGAAGACCCTTTTATTTGCATCCCTCTTTTTTTTTTTGCTTTTTTATATATGCAATAAAAATAAGTTTTATCAAAAGGACTATCTGAGAATAGAATCTAATCAAGATAGCGGATATTGCGGTACCCGCGAGAATCGTATGATACTAGCGCGGTCGCGTGGGGAATGAATGCCGTTTGCTCAATTAGGTACGATGCAATTTCCCGATAGCCAATTCTCGCGACTAAGGGAATCTGCATGTCATCAGTTACTATCAAATTTTCCTGTTGTGACAGGCTCACGCAACTTTTCGAACATCCTTTTAGAACAATACTTGATATACATACTAATAATGAAAATATGCCTACACAATGAATGAATAATTTAAATAAATATGAAAATAGGAACAGCATCGTTACAATATCTCTTTTGATTATGTTCATAATGTAGAAAACTTCAGCGACTATAAAAATCCTTTGAATATCAAGTTTCATTGAAATTGAGCTGATAGAAAAATTTATACCGTAGGGTTAATAATTATTTCGAAAATCTTTTAATGGCACACTTAAGCGCAACGTTTTTCTTTAAAATTAAATAAATGAATTAACCGTTATTTTGTGATTCTAGTCTGAGCCCCGAAGGATTAAATTAACAATTTTTTATTTACTATATTGCATTTTCTGAACAAGGAGTTATATCCTTAACATATATTAAATGATTATTAAGAATTTGTAACATTGATTTTTTGAATAATATTCCGCTGGATAAGGAAAACGCGCTGAGATCGCATATACATGGGCTCATGCTTGTGTGGCTATCGGTTTCGCTAGGCCGCCGTCTCAACGCAGAGTTTTTAGCTGAGTACTCAGGAGCATTAATAGTTGAACGATTGTAATAAAATTTGCTGAAAAATAATGAAATCAGTTAGCACTGTAACGAAAAGCTTTGAATTAATCTTTCTAAGACAGCTGCAAGATAATGTGTTCGCGCACGTAAAATTTAGTCGTGCTCTTTAATAACCAGGTCTACATAAGTTTAGATTAGCTGATGTGTTAAATTTGCATTTGTATATGGTTTTTGCATATATTCTAGTACATGCATTGTATTTTTGTACATGCGAAGTTAAATATATAACAACATTTTGTATTAAATTATTTATAAAATATTAATGAATTGTAATGAAATTATAATGAACTGCAATGAAATCTTAATGAAATTTTAATGAAATAATAAAAATGATGTTGATTTCAACAAGAAATTCAATAATATTTCATCATTATTCATTATAATTCAGGAAAAAATTTTCAAATATTATTATTAAATTCTCAAAGAAAGAATTTAAACACCGACACTTGGGTTATTGTGCTATTATTGATTGATTCTAACTTGAGATTATTATGCAAATCTATTAATATCAAATGTATTTTCGTACTAAAAATGAACATTTGAATTCGAAGGTTCGGGTGCACGGAGTAACAAGGTCTCGCACTCCTGGCAAGGATGCTATAGGAAACTGTACGACGCCAGTTACAGTTCCGGGTCGCGATAATATGAACATGCGCAGCTGGCGGAAGATTGAAAACCAGGGTAGGCAGTTGTTCAAACTCTATCTACCGCGTATCTCGGAACGGAACGGTCCAATCTGCTGCTACCGCGTCTACCTAGTGAAATTACCGCCGCATAAAACAGTTGGTGATTTACCATCACCTGAGGAGATCATGGTATATTCTTATCAGTATGTGCATAATTCACCTACCGGTGGTGCGTATATTGCTGAGATATTCGATAGCGATCAGTTATTGACAGAGATCTTTCTCGGTGACGGCGAGTCGTCTAACGGTGGTGTTATGTGCGATAAGTGCATTGGTTTACGACCCAAACCAGCACCTCCGTTATTACACTTTGTTCCGGAAATCTCATCAACTACCACTGTAACTTCAAGTAATATGAGCAGTATCATTACTAGCACGACGGCAATTACATCCATACTGACGACAACTGCAAGTAGCAGTGGTAGCAGCACAACTACCAACCCATCTACCACATTATCGATGACCACTATTAGTACGAAAATTGACACAACTACGGCTGTGCCTGTGATTATGAATGCCACGGAAAAAGTGGACAGACGAAAGAGAGAAAACGCGCCGCTGCAAAAGGCATCTATAGACGAATCTGGAGAATTCAGTGTTTTATCACCTTACGATGGTTTTCTTGATGAAACTTCGAATTATACTGGTTTTATCGAAGTTATTGGTATGTACAATTATCGGTAGATTCAAATTTGAATGAAATTCAAATTTGATAACACATTGTGATGGTTGATTGTTTGCAGTGTTCGATAATGAAAAGGATCAGTTTTTACCGGCTTACAGTAGTTATTTCAATCCTCTTTACGGCGGAGTGGATCCTCTCAGTGTAACGGCTGCGGAAGCGACTACTGTCAGAGAAATGATATTACAGCTCTTCATCGCCCTAATTTTAACTCTCACAATTCTGTTTATCGCACTCTGTGTGTTATATAGATTTACGAAACGTGCGCAAGAGAGGGAAGAGGTTATAACGCTGCGCAATAGTTTCAGGTGAGTTTAAGATGAACACGGTATTCTCTCTTAAATATAATATAAGATTTTTATACATAAATTTTATAAATATTTTATTACATGAATAATAAATTATATTTTAATAATTAATGTAACAGACTTTATATTTTTAAAAATAATAGATGCTTATAATTTTTTAAAATGATGAACGCTTTTTTTTATTTAATAGTCATATTTTTGAAAATCATATTTTTGAAAGATTTGTTTTTTTGTTAAATAAAAGAAAGCTGTTATACAGAAACATAATAGAATATATACATAAAACATAAAGTACATAATATCTTTTTATTATTATATATTACATAACGTAATATGGCTCAATAAATTATAAATAGTATAATAAAAGAAGGCTACGAGCCAAAAATTATATTATTTCATTAGTAATTGTAACAAAAGATATATTGAATATAAATTTTATATATCATTCAACGTAAATAATAAACAAAAATATAAAAATATATAAGATAATATAAAATATACAGACGTTTCAACCTCGATTGGGTCAATGTTTCAATAAATAAGGATTCGCTCGGTCTACAGAAATAAAATTATTCGGACATGTATACATTATGATCGCTTATTAAATATATTTAAAGTCTCATTGTAGTCATCCATAGAAATCTTGCAAGAATTTTGAATATCAATTGTATTGTAAATGGATAAGGATTGTTACTATTAAAATAATGAAGCAATTTTATCAAGATATAATAATTCATAAAGATAATGCATTATAGAATTAATGACAGTTTAATTGTATAACAATCACTGAGATATTCAAATTTTTAATTTAATCAAAGTTAAATTATATAAATTACCTTCATATTAAGAAAGTCTCATACAGAAACCGCAGTCAAATTTTTTGCAATTTATATTATAAGCAATAACGATCAGAGTTAAAGTTGTTGTTATCACGTTAGTGCTTTAGGACGTTGTGACATTCAAAGAAGTATAAACATTATGAGAATGTTAAGAAAAGGTGATCGTTATACAATTAAACTATCATTAATTCTATAATGCATTATTTCTATGAGAACATTTGATATCAAAATTCTTACAAGATTTCAATTCTGTGGACGACTACAGTAAGACTTTAAATTTAATAAGCGATCATAATGTATACAAATAATGTCCGAATAATTTTATTTCTATAGACCGAGTGAACTTATGTATTGAAACATTGAGAATGATCCAATCGAGGTTGAAACGTCTGTATATTTTGTTATCTTATATATATATTTATATATATATTTTTATATTTTTGTTTATTATTTACGTTGAATGATTTGTCAAATATATGTTCAATATATCTTTTGTTACAATTATTAATGAAATAATATAATTTTTGGCTCATAGCCTTCTTTTGTTATACTAAATATATATATTATATAATTCTTATTATTGATATTAATTATTAATATTAATGTCTAATTTTGAAGTTTTTGAAGAAGCGATAAGTACTTTAAGTATTTAATGGATGGATTTTTAGACATCTCTGTAGAAGTTTGAGAGGCAGGCATCAACTCGTGGCAGCGAGTCCACCAGATATGCCGCCCATATCTAAGAACGAGTTATTGCAAGCGTACTTGGAACGCCATAGGGATTCGGATTATGGTTTCCAGCACGAATTTGAACTGCTACCTGATCGATTTACGGATAGAACGACACGTGCATCCGAAGCACAGGAAAACCTGTATAAGAATCGTTATCCGGACATCAAATGTTATGATCAAACGAGAATACGTTTGGCGCAGATGGACGGTATCTGCGGCTCTGATTACATCAATGCCAACTTTGTGCTGGGCTATAAGGAACGCAAGAAGTTCATCTGCGCCCAGGGCCCGATGGAGAATACTGTGTGCGACTACTGGCGCATGATCTGGGAGCAGCATCTCGAGTTAATTCTTATGCTGACAAATCTCGAAGAATATTCAAAGACCAAGTGCGCCAAATATTGGCCGGACAAGCGCGAAACCAAAAACTTTGGTGACATCACAGTGGAACACGTTAAAGAGCGTGCCTACTCGGACTATGTAGTGCGCGAATTGAAGATGACACGACTAGGCGAGCGCGACGCCCGCGCGATCGTGCAGTATCACTTCCTCGTGTGGAAAGACTTCGTCGCCCCCGAACATCCACACGCGATTTTACGCTTTATTAAGCGCGTCAATGAAGCGTATTCGCTCGAAAAGGGGCCAATCTTGGTGCACTGCAGTGCTGGTGTGGGCCGCACCGGCACGCTCGTGGCATTGGATTCTCTGCTGCAACAGTTGGCTGAGGAGGGCCAGGTGTCTATCTTCAACACTGTGTGTGACTTACGGCATCAGCGCAACTTTCTTGTGCAATCGCTTAAGCAATACATCTTCATCTATCGCGCGCTTATGGAGATGGCACAGTACGGCGACACGGAAATTTCGGCACCACAACTCAAAACCACAATCGTCAAACTAAGACAGCGAGACAACGGAAAAGAGAAGTGTAGGATGGAGGAAGAATATGATGTAAGTTACAGAATTGAATGCAAATACTTTTTTGTCACTTAATTTTATCTTCATTTAAAATCTGCAATTTAAAATATCATGCCAAAATTATTTTATAAATATCCTTTATATCAAAATTATATCTTTGCTGCACCAGTTCGTCTCGTTTTTATTTTTTAAATCTCCTTCAAATTTTTTTTTCAATCGACATGTTCTATTTGTGTAATGGATGAGAAAAAATTACTTGCGAAAAAGTTATATTTTGAACAATCAATATTCAATAAAGTAAGTAAAATATATTAGAAATGTACATGATATTCTGTGAACGTGATATTTTTAAATTTCTCCAAAAATTTCGTTGAGAGGCTAAAGTTTCTATCATATTTTTGTTTGTAGAAAATTAGTTCCATATTAGAAGATCGGAAATCCTTCTCTGTCGGCGGCGGAGACGAAAATAAATTAAAGAATAGAAGTGAATTGGTGATACCATATGATAGAAATCGCGTGATACTCACGCCAGTTCCAGGAAAAGAACATTCAACATACATAAATGCATCGTTCATCGAAGGCTACGATAACTCTGAATCGTTTGTTATTACGCAAGATCCCTTGGAAATTACTATAACGGATTTCTGGCGAATGATCTCGGAACAATGCATCTCCACGATAGTTATGTTATCTGATGTAAGTGTACGCGCGCGTGTGTGTGTGTGTGTGTGTGTGTGTGTGTGTGTGTGTGTGTGTGTGTGTGCGTGCGTGCGTGCGTGCGTGCGTGCATGTATATGTATATATGTGTATATATATATGTATATATGTATATATATATACATATAGGGTGCTTTTCAATTGCAATATCCCTAGACACTTTCGTGCACATGACGACACAAGTTACATTTCAATTGTCCGTTATCGTCGACTACAACACTACACATCTGTACTCAGTCGAGGACTGTGTAACCTTGTGTTTTCTAATAATAATTACATGTTACTACGGCGGCTGTAATGAGGTTGAATGGCCGGCACTTTTACTTTTTTTTGTTTAATACAGGCAGAAAAAGCTACATTTAATCTAACTCTATCTGAACTCATCTCAATCGTGCACAGCGTACACATTCTGTTCCAATCAAAGCTTGCACAATGTTATGCTTTGTGCATTCTTATATACGTTTGTGTTAAGATGTGTTAAGCAATTGGAAAGCACTCATTTTTTTCCTTCATCCTTTGTTGCTTTTAATGAAGATACTGATTTTTGTTCAATTTGTGGATAAAATGAAATTATATGAATATTGCGTTAATATGATATACATGGTATGCAATTTCATACAACAAATTTTTGAGGAATTAGTTGGTGATATTTTTTTTATTGAAAACTTTTTTATGGACATCGCTTTGTACATATGAACAGTATATTCTTACATAATTTAATCAATATCTTAAATAATCTGAATAATCAATGTCAATTTTCTAATACATATGCCAATATTTTCTTGAGTCTGTAACGAAAGAAAATACATATAATTCTTTATAATCGGGTGAAAGAAGTGTCAGAGTCCCCGAAAATCATAATTGTTAATAATAAGAAATAAGCATGGGTATTTTTGAAAGAAAAATGGATTAGACGTACCAGAATGAATATAATTGAATATAAAATAAATAAGTAACATCGTTTCCAGTTGAATGAAGGCCCACGGAAATGCCCACGCTATTGGCCTGATGATGAAACCGATTATGATCACATAAGGGTCCGTTACATCCGTAGTGAGAGTTGTCCATATTACACGCGTCGCGAATTTTGCATTTTGAACACAAAGACTGACGAAAGTGGAGTCGTAAAGCAGTATCAATATCATGGCTGGCCAACGGTGGAGGGTGAAGTACCTGAGGTGACGCGCGGTCTTATTGAGTTGGTAGATCAGACATTGGCGAACGACACCGAGACGAGCGGCTCGTTGGTCGTGCACTGCAGTTACGGATCAGATCGGAGTTCAATGTTCGTGGCTCTTAGCATACTGGTTCAGCAATTGCGCACTGAGAAGCGCGTAGATATTTTCACAACGACGAAGAAATTGCGTTCTCAGCGACATGGCATGATCAGCACCTTCGTAAGTGTCATAATTTTCATAATTTTCTCCTATATAATATTCATCTCTATATTTTCCATACCGTGTTAAAGAATTTAATATTATCTATGAAGTTTGACATAAAAAGTTGGCTAGTCTATTTAAAAAGTAGACAATAACAGTTAATATTGTATTACAACATTGAAATATGTAAAGATGAAATATGTACTAGATATCTATATTTTTTCCATTTTCTGTCATCCAATTTTTTTTCAATTATTTATGATGAAAATAAATTACAACTTTGAGGATTACAATTAAATATTATTTATCATATTTATTATATTATATTATATATTGTATTATATATTGTAATTGTATTTTGTGTATAATATTTATCATTGTACGTGTTGTTAGGCGCAATATGAGTTTCTTCATCGTGCCATCGTAAATTACTCGGATCTTCACAATTTAGTCGATGATGAAACGACAGCATAATGTTTGAAAATTAGCAGCAAGAGCGAGACTAAATTGTTCTAAATTGTTTGGGCGGACATGTGCGCGAAAAAGTTCCGTGACAAGTGTCCGACGATCCACGAACGTTCAAATAAGCGTACATTGCCTCAACCAAAGATGAATAAACGTCGATAAAGATCATTAATGTCATCGTCATCATCATTATTATCATCGTCATATAAACGGAAAGTGGATCGCGATGCACAAAGCGGATCTAAAGACTTGTACATAATATGTTCGCAAATTTTACATGTGCTGACTATAAGTTAAGTGTGAAAGAAGAGCATTGATTTGAGATTAACTAAAAATCATCGTGGTATTACTACGTGAATTTCCGACATCGTTGGTGAAAATCTTAAAGTGCAGTGCGTGATATTATCACGAAACACCGTTATGAAGCTTTATTTTATTTTTATTGATAACCTAACGATTTAGCCAGAGCATATTGTAGCCATAGTGTGACAAAGTTTTAATATCGAAATTTAACATAGACACGAATGTTCTTGTCAATATCCTGCATACGGCTGTACAGCGAAGCTGAGACACAGGAAGAAATGGATATACTTGTATAGGTATGATAATTCATTCTTCTGCCAAGTATATGAGATATGGTCTGTAACTTTGAATCATTTCGCTCTTGCGAATCGCAATTGAAGCTAAGTAATGGAAGGAGACATCATGATGAATAATCATGATTATTCGCATTCGTGACCGATCCCGAAAACTTTCCGTTAATGCGTATTATCCTGGCATTTGCTACAGGATGTTCTGTTTTGACTAAAATAAAGAGATAAAATAATGAAATAAAATTCGATCAGCTTCGTTTGTGGGAAGCCCTTCGAAAGGAAGCGACTTCTGTAACAATGCGCGACGTTGCTATTTTACGATCTATCACAATAATAATACTGACTATTGTGTGCGTGTTGCGTCTATATGTTCTTCAGCACACAATGTAGAGTTAAATTATTACGATTTATTACGCATATCACGCGTGCACTGATTCCTCTTTTAAAAGAAAAAAGTCTGACTGATAGTCTTATTCAATTCGAAATACATGCGAGCATTTCGTTTACACAATATTTAGATTTCGCTGTGAATTGTAATATTGCGGCTATAGAGAGATGATCCTTCTCTTTTCCATTTTTATTTTTCATATTTGGGAGAAAGTTTGTAATACATATGCGATATATGTGATGTGTTTTTTCCACGCGCGATGATACGAAAATTATGTTCATGATTTAAATTGAATGGGTTGGGCAAAATATTCGATTACGACTTAGAGATCGTAATCGATAGTGTTCTAAGACAGGCGTCGGTTCTAAGACAAGCGAGCGACATCATATATCAAATACAAATGCGATAAATATCGTATTCTAAACTCACTATGAAAAAACATTTGAAAGATATATTTCGAAAATAAGATATACAGATGTGATTTAACAGTAGAATATGATTAAGAATACAAAATACAGAGCGTGATTTTCCATGTGCAGTCGCTAATTAGCATTCGAAATACTGCTCAACCTTGCGAGAAAGATGACAGAAAAATTGATGAGATTAATAAAAAGGAAGAATGAAAAAATGAGAGAAAGAGCGAGAGGGGGGGGGGGGAAGAATTATATACATTTATTTCTCCACAAGTTTGTTAGTTCTAGTCAAGTTTCAATATGTGCGCTATCAATAATGCCAATTTTTTGCAGGAGACAGAAGGTCATCAATCAATTTATAGCATTTTTCACTGGTAAAACTAGTGCAATACTAGTTTTACCAGTTGCAATTGAATGCAATTGAGATCAGTTTTTATATTTTCAGTGTTAATAAATAATTTAGTCCTTTTAAGGTTATGAAGTTTTCGTGACAATATGTAATTAAAAGGATTAAATTATTTATTAACGCTGAAAATATATGAATTGATTTCAATTGCACTCAATGTATCAGTGCTGCTCTTCCAGTGGAAAACTATTAATTCTTAAGTATTGAGGTAAAAAATAGTGACACTTACCGAGGTTGGTCCCTGAGATATCGATTAAAAAAAAAACTGAAATAAAAACACAGAAGATTTTATAAATCTATGTTCTATAAATTTATGTGTTATTAACCCGGGAGTGGTAGCGCTATGGTCATTTTGCCGTTTTCTTCCGTTTTCTTCCGTTTTCTATTTATATCTTTCAATTTATTGGCACTATTACATTTTTACCTTTACGTAAATATTTGTTAATATTTTTTTCATATAGTATGCGAAAATAGATGACGTAAACACGCTTATATCTATATAAAATTTGATATGTTAACGATCGGTCTAAAAGACCATAGCGCGCGCATTTACATTAGTCTTTTTTTTCTTTTATTAGTCAGTCCGACCGCGATCTGGCTATAAACTATCTCAAAAATGCAGATAACAAATTCAAAAAAGAAAACAATCACGAAAAAGCTTGCAAAAATTAGGGATGATGCAACACCCAAGTCGAAATGGAATATGTCCCGGTACATAATAGTACGTAAACTCACGTTAATGTAATTAGTGTTTGTCTCTCATTTTTCTTACTAATTATATAATAATCATATATGTATTCTAGTTATAACACATATATGCGGAAATATATTTTAGTCAAAATGACCAAGACGCGCCTACTCTCTTAATCAATTAATCATTATATTATAAATCAGTCTTTATGAAAGTACTGAAAATGAGACAGATATGGCGTTTTATTATTTTTTTCATGTGATCCCATGGACCAATCTCAATATTTGAGGATTAATTATGATTCGCGTCTTGATTCCTCGCAGCTTTATTTCATTTTAAGATTCTTCTATGAGAGAAGTAATGTTTCTTTGATTTTTAAAATTATTATTAAAATATTTTAAGAAAATATTTTAATATATATAATTGCGACATTATTAAATCATGAAATTCTTCACC
>NW_017259280.1:19125-45687 GCF_001594045.1 Atta colombica | reverse complement strand
TCCAATCACGGTAATGTCCTCTGATTGGCTGACGTCATCGGATCTAATTCCTGCAATTTCCCAATTGCCGATCAAAGTCGCCGGAATCGTTGATTGCGCATACGGTACACGATAGGATTCTAAACTCAAAGTACGAAAGTACCGGAAGCACGCGTTCGTAAAGTTGTTGCTGCAACTTCGTCGACAATAAGTACCACATGTGTTTCTCACATGCAGAGTATATATATATATATATATATATAATTCACATTGAATTATTTAAAAACATTAAAGCTCCAGCTTCAACTGGTATAAGTATTTAATTTCTAGTTCATATTAGTTGTGTTCTCATGTACAATCTAAAATAAAATTCTTATGTAAGTGTTATTTATACATTTTTATTTTAGACGGTACTTTTTGAGATAAGAGGATTTTGAGAGGTTTATACAGCCAGTTACAGATTATGTTTAGATCAGACTGTTTAGTCACCTGTCTATGAGTCGTGTGTACGGTTCATAATAATATTAGTGAGCGTTAATGAATATGGCGCGTTCACTAATACTCACAGGTGATCATCTAAACGTAAGTTATAATTAATTCCTTACATATCTCAAAAATTCTGCTTAAAACAAAAATTTATATACAAATTACTTTTTTATTTAATTTTTCGAAAACTTTTTTGTTATTGTATTTTGAGTTGCGAATTTTAGGATATCCTGTTTATACATTGTTACACTATCGCTTATCGCTGTTACTATTTGTATCGATGAATGGTGTGACAATACTTTTTTTGTGCTCCCTCTCGATAATATTATATATCTGTTATATATACGTTTTCTGCAGGCTCATTCTATTCTTAGTTATTATTATCTGCCATAATTATTCTATATCTTTTCGGTTAGATTCACGAACAACAGCGACACAAATGATTGCAAAAAGAAAAGAGTTGTGTGAATACATAAAACTTCATATAATCTTTTTTTTTTATTACATTTCTGTTTTATTATTTTTTATCTGTTTTATTATTTTCATTCTTAACCTTCCACAAACCAGATGGAAAATCAACATGAATCATATGTAGATATATTTCATATCTCGTGCTATATTAATTAGTATGATTGATACGCACTCTCCAGTTACATAAAATGCGCGCGGCAACTTTTTAAGAAGTTATAGAAATTCATCTTGCTAGGAGAGGGGGAAGGGAGGGAGGGAAGTATATCAAATCCTATCCGGTTCGCGAAGGATTTAATAAGAATAATTATTAATAACATCATATAATTTTTATTATTAATGACAGGGCAACATGGGCAAAATTGTTTGAATCATTTTAGCTATTTCTAATGTTTCTTGCTTGTTTAATATGAATACGTTGTCTAAATTTGGCTACCGTGTCACAATTTTGAGCAAAATGCCATTAAGGAGATTTGACTGTCGAAAACCAACTTAAAGACTTAATTTTTTTATATAATATAAATAAATACTGTACACAAATAATTCCATGATTTGAACAATATTGATCGTATAGTTTTCTTGTAATATTAATTCTTGTAATATTATTCTGAAACTGATCATTTTAAGCATATCGCTTATGGAAGGCGATCGTTCCAAAGTAGATAATCACCGATTTAATATACACTCAGAACTTCTAAATCAACTTAGAACTTCTAAAACTAGGAGTTGACACATGAAATATCAACAATTGTGTACAAAAAAGAAAAATCGGATTTTGCTGTATGGATTAAAGCTTTATTGTTACAAAGTTTACTTTTACTTCCTCACGGATCGCATTAGTAGCAATAAACTTGATAACGCCCTAGTGTACAGCTGATACAAAGTCAATTTTATATAACCTAGAATCTATTTCGACGTAAAGAAACAGATATGAAAATAATACAAAATCAGCCTTTATACCGATTCTGAATTTCTCCCTTATTATTCGCCATAGCCGATCACTGTCCGCATCATCGCAAAATATCGTAAAGTGCAACGTTGCTATACACTCGACCTTCCGAGTCGTTGACAATCTCATACATTTGTTAATATTTTATACACTATAATAATTTACTAAAAATATAGCATAAATATCCATGAGTATCCACAATTCATTGTATTAATATTGTACATGATTTGAAATCGTTTTAATGATAATTTATTTCAGTCGCATTTTTGATTCCAAAGTAATAGTGTGAATCTCCTTAAAGAGGAAAAAAACGATAGTATATTTTTAAGACTATAATCTTTTTATTATATTTCGCTTTGTCAATTTTATGGTAAACTTTAACCTTTTAGGGACACCTCTTCGATGACTTTGATCTTGTCATAATGTTGTAAAGGTAAAGGTACTGATCATACAACTTTTCCTTACAAATTAATCGGTGGTCTCTTATAGTAAGTCTTTCTAAGATATAATTTAGATCTTCGCCTTACTAAATGATTCCCTGTTATCAAGAGAAATGAAAGTTGAACACCCCTGAAGCAGGGTGGGGAAGAGATCGTTTCGCCTGGAAGTCGCGCGCCCCTAAGCAGGGTGAAAGTCGCTTCACGTGAAAGTCGTGATATACAGAAAATAATGAAATTTTGAAAATGAGCTTTTTGTAAATATATCTCGAAAACTATAAGAGCCACCGATTAATTTATAAGGAAAAGTTGATCAGTATCCTTTACCTCTATAACATATGTCAAGGTTAAGGTCATCGAAGAGATGTCCCCTAAATGTAAAGAAATACCTTTTAATTTCTTTTTGATTTAATATATTCTGATTATATTTTTGATACATTTTTAAGTGTTAAATTTTAAAAATACAATAAAAATATTGCACCACACAGTTATTTAATTTACATGTTAATTTTTTTATGCTTTATAAAATATAAATGTGGATTTAACATTATACGGTGAAAAAATTTATTTACTCTTCCACGAGAATGAAATATTGATAGACGCTGCACCGTAAAAATCGAAAAGCAAGGCACAAAAGTAAAAGCTATAAATTTCTCTGACAAAAGAAGAAGGAATTTACTAAGCTTTTTACATAAAATTTAAACATAAATAATCGAGTTATTGTATATAATTTTTATAAAGTTTTTGTAATCTATTTTAAATATATTTTAAGAGTTAATTTTTGTTGTAATAGAATTGTGGGCGATGGAGCGAGATTTTTTTTTCGAATTTGGCTCATCAAATTCCTATAAAATCAATATATATTTTTAAAACAACTTTAAAAAATTTTAATTTTGTTGTCTGTGTAATTACTTCTACACTTTTGAAAACTTTTACCTTATAAAAAAATTTACTGCATGTTTATTCATGCGACTCATTAATTATTTTTTTTTTTATTAAATATATTTATTAAATATAAATTTAATAATATTAAAGCATCGATTTTTATCGATCAGTAATCGATAAAAGTAGAGAAAAGAGTAACTTAAAAGTGTTGTGATTGATTAGTAATCAGATAACTATTGTTTCGATTATATAATATTACTATTATAAACGCATATATTTTTCACACCTAATATTTTATTGCGCCATGCTTGTTATTATAGCATTACAATACATGTCACATGGATGGAAAGTTCATGACCATGCACGCGGTTGTCGTAGTTTCGTATTTATACTTCACAAGTTTATCCATCTTCTCCTAATCAACTATTGTGCGATTCGTATTGCATTCCTTATTTTTTCACGAGAATTTTATTTGAATCGATTTGATATTTCAAGACTTTTTTCCTTCATTTTCCTTCATTTGCCACGATTTTCATGGCAATCTTTTTAGCTTTGATATAGAAATTAGTGAGAGAGATATTCCGTCAAAGATCTCTTTCGATGAGACCCCGAGATTCAACCGACATACTTCTTAATTTAATAAATCAGTGTCAGCAGCGATAAAGTTAATCGATTAAGAAAAAATGATTTTTTTCGCTCATTTTTTGAGTCCTCAATTTTTGGAAACAGTGTCAAATGATATTAATTACAACTATGTGCCTATAATAAGATATTATTTACAAAGAAGTTTCAGATTGAGGTAACAATTGTTATAATTGGAGAAGGGGCGGGGATGACGTATTACATCTATACGAAAATCCATTTTTTTATATTCAAAACAAATTGATTTATAAAATCACTAGAATAAATGTGATGTTCAGTTGATCTTGCCTTCATCGGCTGGATCGGGAACGGCGCATTTGCACATAATCCAATTGCATACACCATTCATATCGGCCGGTTCCTAGTAATTTTTAATTGCTTTACCAATGAGATTATATTATTTTAAATTAGCTAATTAGCAATGTGGTATATACTTGATATACACCCAGCTGGATCAATCTTCTTAAAATACGGACTTATGATAATTCGTTTGATATTTCGTTCTTAAAATACGGACTTATGATAATGCATTTGATTTCGTCCCTCCCAACTCTGATAATAATTGTCACTTCAACTTCAAACTTCTCTGTGATTAATTCAATATAAGATAAAATTTATCACACAGTTTCAGTTCCAAAATCAAGGGCTCAAAAAACGGATTTTTTCGGTCGCTCTTTGTATTAATGAGTGATAAGAGAGATTGAATGACATACAAAATGCAAAGATTCGTCTCCAGTTAAAAATGCACAAAGTAGCTCTGAGAGATAAGACTAGTGAAAAGAGATTAATCGTGAAATCGACCTAAAATTTCGAAGTTGACTTTTCTTTAAATTAAAAAAAATTTCATCTCATTTTTTCTATATTCTCTTTTCTATATTTTCTTTTATTTTTATGAAGTTAAATAATTTATTTCTATAATAGGAATTAAAATGTATATATTATATTAATAAACGAATTTTTATATAATCGTCGAAGCTTTCTATAATTAGGAATTTAATTTATAATTACCTTTCGTTACAATTAATTTTTTTTTGGAAATATTTTATAATGATATTGCTTTCATAAATAGTTTTATATACGAGTATATGTAAATTTCTTAAACAGAAAAAAGATAGATAATTGTGGGCAATAATTTCATAACTGTTTTTAAATTGATAATTACATTCCTTTGTGGCGCGGTTTGATCCCAAGTGGACATGATATGAGACACCGAATCTTTAATGATATTATCCAATTGTATTGCATAGCCAGAATAATATTCTTTCATTCTGTAATAATGGAACTAATGTCCTGTTGAGCTAACTTACATTTTCGAGGAGAAAGAATGGAAACTACTCGAAAGTAAATTTCAAATACATATACTTACAAAACGTATATTAATGCATTTTTAACTATATTAATTAGCATGGTAACTCATTACTAATTCCGTTTTGATAAATCAGGTAGCTTCGACTTTTTCTGGTCACGCATGATCTTTCGCCGGACAATCTCCATCCTCATCAACTGTGTTGCGATAAATATAACTCTATTTTTACATTTAAAATTTTTTACATTCGAGAAACGAGCAGGACAGGAAAAAATCTGTTCATGAAAGACGAGAGAAAATCCGTTTTCGTGACGGAACGTTTATCGTAGGGTATATTTAAGATCATCCCTTGTGACTAGAAAATGGTAGAAGCTTTCATCTTTCATCTACGACTGAGGTTCGATACGCAAATAATGCGCTCAGCTATTTGTAAGGCAGTAATTTAATAAAACTTGAATTACTGTGAAGTTCCCACGATATCGCATGCGTACAAGATTGCGTTAATTGTTACAACATAAGGCCTACAGATGCGAGAGGAATAATGAATAAATTGATCTTTGATGATTCTCTCTGCGATATTCATACAATCTGTTTGATGATTCTTTTCAATTCTCGTTGCAATACAAAATTTCTTCCTAAAAGAGAAAAATGTATGTATTAATATTAATATGTATGACCTAATTCTTTATAATTTTATTAATTTTATTAATTTCAATAAAACAGTCGTTGAATGGATAATATTATGTTTTTAGTAAAAAATTGATTGATTTCAAGATTTTTCTTAAAAGAATTAGAAATTACCCAAGAAATATAACGAGTTAAAAGAAACAATGCATTTATTTATTCCTTTTTCGTATTTCATGTATATATATTTGTCAATTATTTATAGAAAATTATAAAGATGTATGAATAGCGTAGAGTGTGATTTATATTCTTGTCTTTCTATTGTTTCCCATTCCGACTAACAGAGAAACATCTGCGCAAATTGCTAACGAAATATTTTATAAATTCTGTAAAAGATAATCGTATTAATTTTGATTTACAATTAATCGCTATGAAATATTTATTCATGTATATGATCTATCCTTTTTATGGCAATGTAATTTTTATAAGTAGAGAAAACTGTTCGTTGATACAAAGAGGCAAGATAACATTGCATTTTGTATTCATAGTAAAAGAAACAATGGAAGTTACCAAAAAATATTTTTATTTTATAACATAGGTATTTTTGCTTAAGTTTTATTTAAATTAAACAAATATTACAATAAAAAAGTGAAAATCTGATTCAAGAAGAATAAGTATTTTCGGATGCTTTAAAATTTCGTATTAATGTTCTTCAGCTTGAAAGAATAAATCTAGATGACGTATTATTAGTCAACAGAAATGTTTCTATTACATTTATTGTAAGTAATAACAGTAATTTGATATAATAAAATGATTTAAATTAAATGTAGAAAAGATGACATACATAGATTCAAGTTTGAGTTTACAAGGAAACATAATAGGGAACATAATCTCTGATTTTAATAATAGCTTTGAATATGTTAAAATATAGAAAAAAAATTGAATAATTATGAATTTTAAGAGATATCGCGCCGATGACCTTGATTTTGATATATGTTGTCAAGATCATGATCCTGAAGAGTGACGTCTAGATTCAGTTTCAGTTGATGCTCATTTTTCCTTTAAAAGTTATTAACAAAAATGTTAATTATTCTCTCTGATATTTCACGCGAAGCGACTTTCATCCCACCTCCTCTTCTGCCTAGAGGGCGTGCAACTTTCTATTTGAATCGAGTTTCACCTCGCAATGAAATATAAGGGTTAGAAAATGGAACTATTTGGAATAGAACAATTGTTTCGTGTAGGAAGAATACATGTGGGCGGGGGAGAGGACACCCCTCCATCCCGATTTAATTCTAACCTAACCTAACCCAATTCTTATATGATTGTGGGATGAATCCATGATGAAAGTATTATACGATGTGTGCAGTTCGCCTGCTTTTGCTACGCGTTGTTTGTAGTGTGAGTAAGCTACCAACGCTGTGAAACGCTAAACATGGGACGGTATTCATAATCCGTTTTTATTTTAAAATTACCTTAAATAATATCTTAAGATGCTAATATCTTCGGATTGATTTAGGACATCTTAAAATTGTCCTTAAGATAGTCTTAAATGCAAGAATCGAAATGAATACCGACTTCGCATCATAAAGTTGGTACTAAATCTTTCCTTGTGCGGAAATTGCAAAGAAATAAGCAGAGAAATTTCTTTGCAATTCTCGGCAAATTTGATTGGAATAATATTTGCAGACAAACTGCAGAAAAACTATTATACAATATTATTTTCAGATTATTAATACTGCTTTTTTCTCTGGATTTTTTTTAAAAAAGATCATCGAAGTAAATGCAGAGAAACTGCAGAAAAATATATTAGAATTATTCAATGCTGCTTTTCTCTTCGATTTCTCTACGATTTTCTCTAAAAAATGGCCTATGAAAGTTAATTTCAGAGAAATTGCAGGTGAACTGAATAGGATGTAGTAACGTACTATAGCTTTTTTTAGTTCTTTTTTATTTAGTAGTTATCGATTCTTTAATTAGTATATATTGTCATTCAGGGATAGCAAGTAAATGTAAGTAATGCCGTTCTTTTATAATAACGATTTGATAATATATGATAATATACGATTTGAGAATAATGTTGAATTTTTTTATCGTAACTGTAACTAAATTAAACATTGAGATTATGCTAATGTTAGAAAAATTACTTTGAAAATTATTTGTCTTTATTACACATTTACTTACTGAAAAAGATCATTTGTAACAAATAACGTTATATATACTCATTATAAACGATTTTTAAAAAATGAGTAGAAAGTAACGCGTTATAAACATCGAGTTACTTTTCTCAATAAACAAGTGACTTTTCCAATTCGTTACGAGACGTGACGATCAAGTGACTGTCCTGGACAATTATAAAAAAATTGTTATTATCAAACAGCTATTATAACGAAGTAATAATAAGGAATGTAATACTTTTTTGCACAACTCTGTAATTTTCATCAATTTGTTTTTTTTTTTGCATTTTCTTTGCAATTTTGTTTCAATTTGTATTCAATTTCTCTCGGTACATGTTTTACATAAAAAATTTCTTTTCAAATTACTTATAGTTTCTTTGCTAATTCTTTGTTATTTACTGTGAAAACTTGTCTTTAATTTCTTCTCAGTTTCTTTGCAGATTGAGCTTGCAAAGAAAATGCAGAAAAATATTCTATATATTCTCTTCTAATTTCTCTACAATGTTGTTTAAAATTTGTCCGCTTTTGCAATTTTGTCTGTAGTTCTTCGTTAATTTTTTTGCTAATATGATTTGAAGGACAAATTTCTCTGTTATTACTCTCAATTTTTTCCATAAACCGCTTTTACAGAGAAATAGTATACAAATAGCAAAGAAATTATTCCGCCAGGGCATACTATAAGATAGCATTTTCGCTAAGGCCAAGCAAATTATTTCCTTAGCCTCGCCTGCATTGTTTTTCAATTAAAATGAAAAAAGAGATAGTGCCTTAAATGCTGTTTTTCAAATGATATCGCTTTCATTACTGTGATATTATGGCTGTATTTCAAAATTTACTGCCAGTACTGAAAATCTATAATTTACGTAATGTGCATTATATATTTTTAGTACGGGCAGTAAATTTTGGAACACAGCTTATATTGGCAGCATTGTCAGTTATTATCTTTTGTTTTAAAGCTGAAGGATGGCGCTTATACGATTATACGGTGGAAAAAGAATTTAAATTTGAATATACTGTAATCGATTAAATATAGGGCCAAGAATTAAGTTGTATATTAATACATATAATAAAAGAACGTACAAAATATTTTGGATAGTTAAAAACTAAAGTTAGTTCTCACCGATCAAAGGTATTATTTATTTTCCATTATTACTAATTATTATTAATTATTACTAATTTATTGCATTTATTTGATTTTTTTTCGTACAGTTTTCTCTCAAATATTGTAAATGTAAAAGTATATATAAAGAAAGATATATATACGGTAAATGTGTTACATAAAATTATTTTTAAATTTAAAAGATATGAACATATGCACACTAGAGAAGAATTTTGCAAAGTAATCATAGATTATATGTATTTTTATATAAATTATGTGTGTTATCATTTTTGACAAGAAATGGGAGAAAAAAGTATTTTTCTGTTATTGTTATATTATACGAGAGTCATTTGAAAAGTTTGAACTTCAACAGGAAGATGGCATTACTTATTTTTATAAATTCTGATACAATCGTACATGTTTTGCAAGATACTTTTGAAAATTGTAACCATTTTGGATACTCAGTTGTTGTTTGAGAGTCATTTGTGCTAGTCGATGTTAATGTTTTCATTTGAATTTGATGAATATCTATGTCCTCCGAACCTAACTTTGAGCCTAGGGAACAGGAAAAAAATCGTTAAAGATCAGATGAATATGGTGGATAGTTAATTAATTCGAACCGCAATTCGTAAATTTTTGTTATGGCGATCATCAATATTCGATTTTTCCATTTTTTACAAAAACATCGACTGGTATAAATGACTGTCATACAACAACTGAGCGTACTAGTAGTATAATTCATTTATTGGCATTACCTAGAGATCCTTTAATCAGAGACTAGCCATCAGGATTTTGTCCAATTTTTTCGAGCGAGAAAGGAGTATAGGCCATCTCACTTCTCCATCGGTGTATATGCCTGATGCTATACTCCTTTCTTGCTCGAAAAAATTTGATGAAATCCTTATCCTGATTAAAGAGTCTCTTACATTACCTGATGTATACAGCCATCTTACAAATTGACTTCGCTGAGTCACAACATCAATGATAGTCAGTGTAGATATTACTTTATTATTTGTGTTATTTCTGAAATTACAAACACTAGATCGATCTCTTTACAATTGCACATCATATAAAGATAAGAAAGAAAGTACTTATATTTAATACCAAGCGTGTATATATTATTTTACGTAGAGATAGATAAGATTTCCTTATAGTTTATATGTACACATATATCCTACTTATTAATCTCCTAATACTAATTGCTTTGTAGTTAAATTTGAATTTTAGAACTATTTATAAAATCCACAACAATTTCCTAGATCTAGCTTTAGGTTTTTAAAAACTACTTTCATATCAAAAGGGAATTTTAATTCCTTTTTGGCTAAATTTCTTGGCCATACTTTTGCATTTCTTGTCATACTTATTACAGTGCCAAAAAACGTGTTCTAAGTCTTCCACATCTCGTTCACGAGAACAGATTGACTATCCTATATTTAACAAGACTGTACTTAGTGAACAATGAACAGTGCCCGCTGCGTATCCGGTTAATTGTAACAATAGCTTTCTTAAGTCAAGTTTGTTAAATTATAATCTTGATATTTGACTTTTGAAATATTGAAAGAATAAAAGGTCCTTATTATCTTCCGTAGCTCCTGTATAAAATGTTGTTATGTTAATGTTCACCACGCACTTAGCTTTATATTTGCTACTGACATTAGAGTAAGAGATAGCTTGCTGTAAAAGAATGTCGCCTGTTTAGCAAGAGTATCCGCTCTTTCGTTGCTGGTAATGCCACACTGAGAAGGAATCCAGACTAACTGACTCTTTTATTTCTATTCTTATATTCAATTAATAATTCACAAATCTCTTAGATTAAATACGATTGATGTCTGAGATTTCTTCTATTGGACAAAGCCTCTAAAATGCTCTTACAATCTAAGAAAATGTAAAAATTATTAAGCTCTGAACTAACTATTATATTAATTCAAGAGCATAATGGAGAGCTGGCTTCCGCCGTGAAAATCGAACTTAGATTAAGATTATAAAGTTTGAAACTAAAGGTGAATTGTTCATTAAGAGACCAACCAGCTATTCCCACTATTGCATTATTGTTTAACTCCGTTCTTGATCCATCCATGAAAGTAAAGATATTAGAAGACTGCTCTATATAGAAGATATCTTGGAATAACGCGTTGACATTGTTTGACTTAAATATTTCCGCCGCTAAGAAGATCAATATCAGACTAAAGATTTGGTTCTTAAATTCTTTTTAATAGTGTACATTGACTTGAGATCTAAAAATGATACTAATCGACTACTAATTCAATGACTACTATATTTATTATAATTAAATGACTACTAATTCAAATTTCAGTCTAGCATAATTTTGTTGAAGTTATTAGAACACAGTGAAAGTTTCTTTAATTTCCTCTAAACAATTCAATAATAATAACGGAAGATAATCACAAACCAGACTTATTAGAAGAAATTTACAGAAGAAGAAACAGAGAAGTTCGAATCTGTATACTAACAATAATACTTTTGATTCTTCCATTATTACATTAATAGGAGTGGAATTCATGTATCCCATTGCCAAGTGAAAGCATTTTAGCTGGATTTTTTCAAGTTTGTATAGTTAATTCAAGCTGCAAGATGAAAAAGAAACCCGCCATATTCAATCTTTGATCTAATTAGTATGTTATACAGTGCCCTCCAAAAATTCCACCTGAATAATTTTTGAATGATTCGAGATATAGGATTGAAATGTACAAGAATACAATGGGATCGTAAAATCTATCGATGAACCTCAAAAAAACTCACTTTAACCCCCCGGGGGGAGGGGGGGGAGAGGAAGGAAAAGGGAGTCTGAAAGTCTTAAATGCATGTGGGATCGTGAAGACTTGTTTGAAAGGGCTTTTCGAGACGAGAACAATGCTACCGAGGATTTTTTTTGCAGAATTATGATCATTTGAACATTGTTATTCAGAAGAAAGAGTTACATCTCTTGTGTGTGCGCGCTTATCTTGGCTCGTCTTTAATTGAATCAGTTTTTCAAAAATAGTTAATTTTGAAATTAGATCAGGATGGCATTGGGTAATGCTAATGCCGACAATACTGTAACTTTCAAACAGAACTGTACTTTCCGTACAGCTGAATAATAATGTTATCGCACTTTTTGCAATGAATATCGCACTTTTTGCAATGAATATCGCACTTTTAAATAATATATTTCATATGTAAGTTCCAACTAAGCCGTTTGTCCAATATTATTCCTAGGAATTTAACATGAGAAGATGGTTTAATAATAGAGTTAAATATTGAAATTTAAAAGTCTCCCGTCTTAACGTTATTATAAAAATTGCTAATTTACATTTTTCAGGAAATATTTCAAGATTTCTAGTAGAAAGTTCCTCGGCTATAGTATTAACTTGCTATTCCAAGAACAATAAGCTATTTTCAATAGAGGAACAAAGGAGTATAGCGCAATGTCGCGCGCGTCAGCGAACTTCAAAATTTTTATTTCTGGAGAAATTAAATTATTTAAGTTATTAATGTATAATGAGAACAAGGTAGGACTAAAGAAGACCTTTAAAGGTATTTCGTGAGGTATTGACCGGTTAATAGATGTTTCTTTCCGAAATCAAATTGTCTATAAATACTATAAAGCCTCTAGGCAATTTAAGTTCAATCAGATAATTTAATAGGATTTTAGAACTAGTATGCCTCTTTAATGTCTAGAAACAGAGCTGCTAAATGTTTTTTTTTGTAGAATTGCTTATGAATGTCTGATATCAGCATAGCCACACTATGATTTTATCACTGCTTTCGGAATAAAGAAGCATAGATATTCTTTCCACTTGGCCGGAAAACATCTCGAAAGATTGTAGAATCAGAATGGTTTTGACAAGTAATGTCACCTTCATGTTGAGGCTCAAAACTTTTCAAACGACCCTCATATATGGTAATATATTCTCTCCCACATATTTATAGAATCTCTTTTCTTTTTCTTATAGGACAGGATTTCCAAAGTAAAGACGACAATTTTAGAGTCATCATCTTGCAATCAATATAAAATGTTCCATTGTAGTATTCATGGCTTACACTTTTTACATTTAAAAATAATTTTATATATTGTTATTATTATTATTATTATTAAAAAACTCATATTTCAATAATTGCTGTTGATGGACTGTATTATATTTGCCTTCAACGTTATCTTAAACAGTTAACGCAATATAAGACAAATACACGTGGAGCGTGTACATGTATAAAAGTGTTCTTTTCTCGTTCATATTTTAAAAATGAATTTTTGAAATATGATACAAATGAAATATTATACATCGTTTTCAATATAAAATGTTAATTTTTGTTTTTATACAAATTAAAAAAAATTTTTTAATTAAAAATGACAGATGTACTAAAATGATATTTAAAAAAAATTCAAATACTATTGCAAAGCTTGTTGCTATCATAAAACTTTTATTTAAAACTTTTTTTCATATCTCTTGGAAGATTTATTTGAGAATAATATTTATTTTAGAAGAAAAAAATCGATTTTTTTCAAAGAAGAGTTTCATCTCCTTAACATGATTAATACTTAGTATTTATAAAAAAAATCATGATTCTTAATTTGACTGTATTTTGACACATTCAAAGCTTATTAAGGGGATGCTAGCGTGATGGCAATTATCACAAATTACAGTATTGCAATCAAAATCTTCAAACTGACGTTACGGATTGCAAAATTTGTTTACGGAATTAAAATACGCCCAAATATGTAGATAATCCGGATATGTTAATTTCACTAAAAAATCGCACAAAAAAAGAAAAAAAATTTTTTGCTCATATATTGAGATTAAAGTTTGTTCGATATAAAAGTTTTATAGTTTATGTGAGTAGTGTAAGTATCCAATGGATTATTTGAACAAACAATACTAATTCATACAGCAAAGCGTACCTCAGCAAAATCTGTGATTGTTTATGATGCAACTTGCCGTAGATTTGTTTAACAATTTTAAATATTCGACATTGTAGCAACACCTTAGAACATATATATTGGAAGGGCTATAGGTGATTATCGATGATCTGTCTGAATGTTTCACCATATTGCGTATGCGTCGATTATTATTATGTAGTATTTAAAAGTGTTGTATTATCCCCGCCCTCGCCTTAAAACATACACATGTATTATACGTTCAAAGCTTATATAAATCACGCGCAAGCGCACAGCAACAAGCTTTCAGACAGATAGATGTTAGAGACATTTTTATTACATTAGTCAGACGGTATAATCTTTCCAGTATGTATGTTCGAAGAGTAACACACTGACAACAATATATATTGTCAGCAGTTGTTAACGGCAAGATAGCTGTATCAATATTATCTTGCATTGTCGGCAATATGATAGCACTGTGTAATTTTACATATTATTATGACAATATGACGGCAATAGTAAATTTTGATTATGGTGATTTTAAAATTGTCTGCAAATTGCTGGCAAGAATCACTACCTAAAGTTATCAGATCGTGAAGACATCAAATTGCCAATAAAAGCGGATACAATTACTACAATTCTGGCAATGACACAATACTTAGCAATGCATATGCCAGCAACAAGACACACGTGCTATCTGGGGAGTTTATAAAACTAAGATTGAAAGAAAAAATATATTTTACATTGAACGTAATTGTAGTGTATGTGCTTAGCAAGAATAATAAACAGAGCAGTAAGTGCTCGTCCTTGTGTTTAGCAGTGTTCGATCTTACAAGAGATGATGCTGCGATTAGATAAAGATAAACGTATGCGTTGAGTGTGAAATAATGTAAGAAATGAATTAAAGAGAGAAGAGGAGGGAGGGGGAGAGAGAGAGAGAGAGAGAAATTGTTATTATCGACATTTTTATATATTTGGTACTAAAAAGTCTATTCGATGATCAATTTAAGCCGTGCTAAATCACGCTAGCATTCCTTTAAAATCAGAGGGGGACTATATAAGTTGGCTATGTAAGTTTCCTTGTTATAGCTTAACTTATTGCGTAAGAAGTATGTGAACATTCAATTACGTAACCTAACCTAACCTAACTCTGACACAGCGCTTTATCTTATACTGAATATTTCTATTGATGCAATCTTCATCTAAAATGGTATACATTTGTTTTTCTGTAACAATATTTTGTTATTCGAAAAGTGATACTAAGGTATAGTTTCTAAGGTATAATTTCTCCGAGAAATTGCGTTTCTATAGATTTTTTTTAAATTTGGATATTATGTTTAAAATTTTATCTATATATCGTTAAAATTTCAAAAATTTCTAGCGGTGCCAAAATGAAGATATTCATCTTCGAAGTTTCAGCTTTTAACATGTAAACTCTTATACCAGTTTTGTCAAAATAACGTTTTAATATAATATTTTGCGGCGAAAATCTTCTACAGATTAAAAAAAATATTAGGTGTACAATTTTGCTTCCGCCGTTTTCTTATAGATGGCTTTAGCGGTAAGTGATGGTCGAAATAAATAGATCATAAACGTCATATAATAAACTTGGGCATCTGTCAACATAACTCCATAGAAACATTAGTCGATTTGTGTCTGCATCATAAAGTTATTCTCGATTGAAAATGTCAGTTTACGAGCCAAATTCTCGTCATTTGCGGGAGGTTTTAATTTTTTGCTTCAATATGAAGAAATCTGCGGCTGAGGCTCATCGAATGCTCTCAAATACTTATGGTGAGGCCGCTATTAGTGAAAGAACGTGTCATGAGTGGTTTCAACGCTTCAAGAACGGTGATTTTGACGTCCAAGGTCATGCTCTGTATTTGATGGGACCAGCTCGGCGTAGTGTATTATGAACTGTTAAAACCGACTGAAATCACAGGCGATCGGTATCGAACGCAATTGATGCGTTTGAGCCGAACATTGAAAGACAAACGGCCGCATATACTACAACGCCGTATATAATACAACGAGAGACACGATAAAGTAATTTTGCAGCATGACAATGCTCGACCCCATGTTGCGAAAGTGGTCAAGACATACTTGGAAATGGGAAGTCCTACCCCACCCGCCGAATTCTCCAGACGTTGCTCCCTCTGACTATCACTTGTTTCGATCAATAGCACACGGCCTGGCTGACCAGCACTTCCGGTCTTATGAAGAAGTAAAAAATTGGATCGATTCGTGGATAGTCTCAAAAGATGACCAGTTTTTTCGACGCGGGATTCGTACGCTACCCGAAAGATGAGAGAAAGTAGTGGCCAGCGATGGACAACTACTTTGAATCATAAATGTATAACAGTTTTTTACAATAAAGCCTCGAATTTCGGAAAAAACGGCGGAAGCAAAGTTGTACACCTAATAAATAAATACTAATGTAAAAATAAGGAACCTTATAAAAAATTAAAAAATGGGGAAGTCTAACGGTACCGTTTCTGAATTAGAGTAATTTAAATTTGTAATTTGATGGAATTCTTCTCGCATGCCGAGCGGTGAGACAAGAAGTCGTGTTGCTTAAATTTTTTTACACTTTTTATACTTAAAATAGAGATGGATATATATTTGGTGCCGAAAAGAGAGAAAGCGAAGATGCTGAGTGTAAGAATTGTAAGCAAGGCGAACAGATCTAATGACATGCTGTTGCCACATTTGTCTTCAGTGCGGTCTAGATTCGTGTACACAGATACGACATTTATGCATGTGAGTGTACGCTCGCTTGTTCTCTTCAGAAAGCATGCGCGGAGAAGCATATTCATAGGTTGAACGCTTTCTAGCGCGATTGTAGCCAGTGAAATATCTTAAAAAATATATATCTTTATTAAAAATATATCTTTATCAAGAGCTATCTCTAATTGCATACTTTATCCGGGATGTCCTTAGGATGTTGAAAGGACATACGAACATCTTCTTAACCTAAGGACGTCTCCTGGAGATCTGTGTTGTTAGGATATATTACATATTTGTTATCTGTTTTTTATTTTTATGTTTTCATTAATTTAATATGCAATTTGTCGTATGGACAACTTACATCATGATATTAAGTATCAATTTACTCCTCGGAGCAAAATGGCAAAAACAATACATGTTTTTGTATTTCATTTATTACAAAAAAATTATACAGTATTATACAGTAAACAATCGTTTCTGGAATAAAAATATAATGAATAATTTTTTTTATCATATTAATTTAAGGTGATTTTTTAGTAAATTGAGTTACCATATAAATGTTTAATTTCTTTATATAATGATGTTGAAATATCGAACTTGCCGTGTACAAATAGCCAAATGCAGCGAATTTGTTCCCGAAAATCGTTGCAGCAACTAATTTCGATAAACTCGGGACAAGGTGAGGCAGCATTATGTCTATCACGGTGATACACAATAGAGTTCTAATTCTAAAGATTTTGTTTTGAAGGCAACTTGTTATTATCAACAAGCTATTTGCAGCCAACAGCAATATTACGGCAACATGTGACAAATGATGAACATTAAATATGCTGTACGTATAATGAACCCTCATAGCAAAGGATCACATTCACGTCGCAATAGACTCACAATAGTCAGGAAGAAAATATGATAATGCTATCAATTTTTGTTATTATCAAATTTAGAATTCACATGACAATATTTCACACATAATAAGGAAGTACCTTATCCCTAGTTGTCAATATTTGTTGTTAACAACAGTTGATAACAATTTAATGATATCTTGAATTTGTCTTCATTTGGCATAAATTCAAATTGCCATCACTGTCATGGTAGAATTAAAATTCGATCGTAGCTTAGGCATTTTCAAGTCTAACTTTGAGGGCTCACTTCACAGGCGATGTTGCGCTTCTTACATTCTTTCAGGTGATTCTTATTTAATGCATCTTCGCCGTGGCGAAGATCGGCTTCTATCGGCAGAGATGCATCATAGATGAGTAATTTTATGATAATTTTGTTAGCAACGAATTATGATAGCATCGATTAAAAAAACTTTATAGCTTGAAGACTTATATGCAACAACAGAATATCGTTATATATGTTTTGTTGCTGTTATCTTGCCGACAGTATAACGCTATTGCTGACCGTCTGATTTTGAAATTTCATCAACTGATTGCACAGCAAATGCATAAGCAATCATATTGCAGTATTTGTAAGGTGTACTATTTTTATGTCAGCGAATGTATGCCAAATATAAAACAATTCATACAATGCATTAGTTTGCTCAATATGCTAAATCACGCTTGGTTATCTGGGCCATATGTCTTATACTATTTCATTATGATATACAAAGTTTTAATATTTAGTATTAATATTTTTAATATTTTGTCTGAATTATGCAGATATTGATTTTGGATGGCCCTGGTGAAACATCCCAAATTTTTGATACTTTACTAAACAACCACCTTATAATCATAATTAGTTATTTTAAACATTAAATGGCGAAATTATGGAAACTGTGTCAACAATATCCCGATCTTTTTTATTATTTGATGAAAATAGAACATGTATAATATTAACAATAATATTAACATTAATCAATTATAGTAATTGCTGAACACATTATTCTTTAAGTTATCAAATTATCAAATTATTTTTATTTTTAATGATTAATTTAGATCCATTTGATGCTTTGTCTTAAATTTCTTAATAAAAAATTGCAAGCATGCGAAAAGATCTAATTAAATAATTGTAAATTTAATTTTTTATGATTCAAGATATTTCCTTCTAAGTGATATTTCGAGATTTTAAATGTAAGAATTGTTATATGCATCGTTATCGACTGGAACATATTGCATATGAATGGCAGAGATGCGTGCCCTGTGAAGATGTGTGCTTGACGTGTGTCTAAGAACCGTCTCTATCAATATAGATTAACTTTAATTGGTTTAATTTTTTATCTTTTTCTACAAGTTAAAAGGATAAAGTATAATTAAACTGAGATTAATCATTTCACTGATGGACAAAATCAATATTTTTCCTGAAATTGATGAAAGCAATAATTTCGTGTTTTACATGGAAATTTATCTATAAGGATTCTTTTATCTGTAAAAGTCAAAAAGCATATTGTTATGGCACTTTTTTCGCAGATATAATTACCAGATATCAGTGAATTAGTTAAAGTTAATCTACATTGATAAAACTGAATATATGAGAATATCCGCAAGGAGGATCACAGGAGACGGTGGCTAAAAATATGAGGATAAAATATTTAATGTGGAAAATATCGAAGATTACATCGCATTGCTAAATTCGTTCTAAGAAACAACGGCATGCATCGAGTTACAATATGATTTACATTATAATTATTACAAATTTACGTTACATCATATCGAGTATAGAATAATAATCGTGACCGCGATTGAAATTATTATTTCTTTTTTATGCGAATCTAATAGCGGATCCTGACTACACTAATATGCACTGAGTGCAAACTTTTTCGGTGCCATATATTCGGTTTGTGTGCACTGTACACAGAAAAAAAATTTGTTGAATTAACTAAAATTCTGGTGGAAAATGAACGATCCAGAAATCTAAATTTACAAGATTTCTGGTTAAATCTATTAAAATTTTAGTTAAAATAACAACATTTAGTAGATTTAATCAGAAATCTAGTAGATTTAACAAAAATTCTGGATCTTTCATTTTCCATCAGAATTCCAGTTAATTCAACCAAATATTATATTTTTTTCTGTGTATCAGTTCGTTCAGATTGTCATATTCGGAAAATAAAAACTGATCCAGTGTAGTGCTGAATTTATATTTACTACCAATTGTAAAAACTGAGAAGAACTTCAAGAAATGTTGCATTGATGTTTCTGATAGTGCAGTTTGTTACAGCACCAAAGTGTTTTTGCATTCACATCGTATTAGAGCAACATCGGAGACGAATCAGTGCATGTGTGAATTCGCAATAAGAGACTTTTTTCTATTGTAACTCTACAATCCGTAGATGTGATCAAATTTTTTTTACTGGAAGGAGTTACCGCCGTCTCCGCGTTGGTCGATTATCGATAGACTCGAATTTTGTAAATTAACATGCGGAACATACCGCCACATATTGCATTAACGTTACATGATAATGAGATTAATTATAAGAGATATTTGCATATATAGTCTTAATCTTTTATATGATATTCATATGAAGAAGAGAAAGGTCGGTTACGCTGAAATATCTGCATCTCAGATATTATGTGTACTGATAATGAAGTGATCAGAATAATCAACACGCCTACGAGATTAAGATCAAGAGAAGAGATCGCTCTCGAGTCTCGCTATCAAAGTCAATCTCGGAGAGTAGAACTCACAAGAATGTGCACTAAATTTGCGATAGCGCTCATCATTGAATCATTCTTTTGTATGAAAAGTTGTAAAATGATCGGTAACAGTGCACTCGATGTGAAAGGAAATACATGATACAATAATGAGCCGTATATTTGTCTCTCGTTCCTTTCCCAATTATATTTCTCTTTTTTTCATATAAATATATTGTGACCATAGTTTCGATTGACAGCACATCTTTGTCGCGTTTTATATTAATGTTATCTGACAGCTAATGATCTTCTTATTCAAAGTCAATAGCCATGCACTGAATTGTCGCGGAAACTTCTTTAAATCTAATTGGGTGCCAGACACGAGAGAAGCATGCCACTTTTCTTAACTTTTCTAAATTTCGATAATTATTCTCAATTGCGACGGATGATAACTGATTGCTCAGCCCTGAAACGGGCAAAGATGGTGAGTTATTCGGAGCGGGAATAAATCGGAAGGCGAGAAATGATAATAATTATATTTTACTTAATAATAAAAAGAATAACAGAAGTATGTGGGCAACCATGAGCTGTCAAAACAAACCCCCATCACTCCACTTCCTGCGCCAGGGACGTGGCCTGTCTGGAAAATGGCGCGCTCTGATTAGTCGGTGACGCGAGGGTAATGAGGTAATTAAATGGTGCGTTTTGATTAGCTCGGTTTATGGCTGTCCACGCGCTGATTGGCTCTGTCCATAGACGCCCATGGTGAAGAAGAATGGGGATGTCGGCAGGGAGAATACCGTGGCACCAAGGAAAATCAGGAGCGAGATATTTTTTCGTTATAGGGAGGGGGGGGGATGCGGATATGAATAGCACACAGTTTTTTGTTCTGTAGGTCATTTTTTGCTGCAGCGGCTCAATGTTACTGATATTTTAGTGAAAAGGTTTTTTCTTATCATTTATGACGAGGATTTTTACGAGTATTTTCGGAAGACTTGCTTTCACTAGAGAGAAAGGGGAAATAAAACAAGAACAAATTTGCGCTGGCACACGATGTCGTAATTGCGTTGATTCGAACATTATTTTAAAAGAAAATTTTTTTCTATTAAAATATTATAATATCACTTTTTGTACAGTAGATCATCTGATACCATTGTTGAAAAATGTGTCCCAAAGCTATACAAGATGTTACATTGTCATAGACTAAATGCGTAAATAGTCCCAAAAAATGTCATTGCGCAACGAGAAGTAGAAAAAATTGTCAAAAATTTAAAAACATCTAAATTTTTAGTTTTAATAGAGAGTACCGATATAAGTGATACCAAACTTTTGTATATTCTCGTAAAATACGTTTCACCAGTAAATAAAAGAGTTGTAACTCAATTATTTACATTGTTGTTTCTCGATGCTACAAATTGTTAATTTATATAAACAGATAATTTAACGCGGATAGTTTATATAAACTTTTTAAAAAATACTTTTTAGATTATTAAATTCCCTTACAAAATCTTGTTAGAATTGACAACGTGTCCGTCATGATTGGAAATAAAAATTCTTTTCTGACACATTTAAAAGTAAATGTTCCGCAAGTAATACAATTAAATTGTATTTGCCATTCCGCCGCGCTTGTAGCTAGTAAAGCTAGTGAAAAATTACCGCGATCTTGTGAAAGTTTAATTAGAGGCATTACTACTGTGTCTGGCGGTACAATTTTGCAAAAATACAATTTTATGCGAGTTTCAAGATTTTTTTTTAAGTAAAGCAAAATAAAATGTTGAGATTAGCGAAAACTAGATAGCTTGTTTTACATCATTGTATTGTCAGACTTTTGGATAATTGCGAATCTTCAAAATACTTCATATTAGCAGTATCAGAGGATAAATTAGAATCAGCAGAAATTATTTTTAATCAATTACATAATAATGGCAATAAAGCTTATTTTTTGTTTTTGAAATATGTATTAAATTTTTTCAATTCCTTTAATGTGTTTTTTCAATCACGTAAGATTTTAATTCATAAATAGTCAACAATTAATAGCAGATATTGCAGACAATTTTATGACTTTTGAAGTTGTAGGACAAATTTCCCTTTTAGACCCAGATTCTGATGAACAATTAAAAGCTTTGCATGACATTTATTTGAAACTGGAATGTGAAACATTTTTATTAAAGAAGCCTCAGGAATGCACAATAGAAATGCGAACAAAATTGTTTAGAATTTTACAAAACGGCAGTTCGCGAGATAATTAAACGTTTGTCTTACAATGACACATTTTTCGAACAATTGAATTTTTGGATCCTAAAATTGCTTTTTCTTCTAAAACTAGAGCCACTTTCAAAGATCTTAGTGTTGCTACGCGCATAGGTAATATTGATATAACGCAATTAGCTTACGAATGGCAAGTTTTACCACGTAATTTTACAGAAGAAAAAGAAAGTTTAGCATCTTTAAATATTGAAATGTGGGCTAAAATATTAGAATGTAAAAATAGTAATAGTAATAAATCTTTTTCAAATTTAGAAAAATTAGTAGAAGCAGTCTTTCTCTCTCACATTCAAATGCCGAAGCAGAGCGAATATATTTTTCTTTGTAGTAGATGTAAAAATAAAAAAAGAAATAAATTGGAAAATGAAACTTTCGACATTTACGTAACAAGATCATCCTTTCAAGCAGATAATATTAATTGTGTAATTTTGAGATTAATTCGCGGCATTTAGAATTGCATAATTCTGCGAACTAATATACAACGCGTCGAAATGACACTGATTAATGTATATTAATGCGTTCTATAAGGCTTTTGTTTAGTAAATAATATTATTTTATTAATTATTTATCAAAGTTTTTATTTCTAGATTCAACATGAAGCAACCGTCCTAGTCAGCTAAATTTTATTTTTTATTTATAAATTAAAAGAATAAAATTTATTTAATCATATTAGTCATCGAGATAGCTTTAATTTGTTAATAAGTAATTAATAATATTGATTTTATTTTATATAGATTTCCAATTAATAACATAGATTATGTATTAGTTTTACTTATTATAATATTTTGTTTTACATAAATATATTTTATTTTTGTTATAAATAAAATGTAATTATATTTTACATAAATTTTATTTTTTGTATAATAATTATGTTTGATGAATATTAATAAGATTTTTGGCAGGTTTTCCTTATCCTTGCAAGGAATCTTGGTATTCATAGCTTCCTGCCAAATAAATTATTTATTTTTTTATCTAGAAAAAAATATTTACCTGTAAAATTATTTAACCGTCTATCCTCGTCATAATTTATCCACATAATTAATGTTACTGCATGCTAAGAGATATGTCTAATTTTTATATATTTATAGTATTTCTCTTTGGGGCGACTAACGACGCCATTTTCACGAACGGATTAGATACTCTACCGTCGCTTTAAATTGCGTGCAAGTGCGGGGAATATCTGGCATCACTCTTAAAGAAGTTTCTCCTCTCGCTTTTAATGCTGATTTCACAATGCAAGTGGCATTAACGGAACCTGGCGATAATTTGTTGCGTTTTTTGTTTTCAAATCAGTTAAGAAAGAAAACATTTCTCTCCGCGTCGGCATTTGAATTTGGAAGTAATCGTACAGTATTTAGAAGTATTGTTAAGTTTGAATATTTATCGATGTTCTTTGGATGCTGAGATTGCAAAATTTGTTTCCATATATTGAATCTTAATTTAGTGAGACTGATTTTCTTCTGTAATGCAAAATCTAATGGCAATGCAAATCATTCTTTCTTTAAAGAGTCTTCATCGAAATCACCAATAGTTTGAGCTACGAATAAAACATTGAATGATGTTTCTCTATCAGTATCTTGTAAACATAATGAAGACCCAAAAACATTTAATTTTGATTAAAAAATATCGTTTACAGACAATCTTTTACGAATTTCTTCAACAGCAGTCATGTAAAACATCAAGCAGTTGCTTCAGACTATTGTAACTATGTTTTCATGCCTTTGCATCATTAATTCGTTAAGATATTCCTGACATTCTGAGTTAATTTCATCAAGATTTTTTGGATTTTCTTTTAAAGAAAACAGTATATGTACAGAAAAACATTGTATATGCTCATTCTTTAGAAAATTTTGGCATATTTCATAAAGTAATATTAAAGATTTTGATTGCAATTCATAAATTCGTATTTCTAATGACTGAAAGTGCATTAAATTTGTTCACAAAATCTAAAATATATTGTAAGAAAAGAAAATAAGCTTTTGTGTTTATCCATTATTCAATAAATCTTTGGCAGGACCTGCTTTTTCACTTACAACTATTTCATAAAGGAAATATCTTATTGGAAATATCTTAAGGAAATATCTCAATATTCTAAAAGACTTTCAACACAAAAATAGCGAGAAAGTCAGTACGTATCACATAATTTTAATATTTTAAGACTTTTTTCTTGAAAACATTCACAAAATTCAGTGAATACAGCCAATTATTTTGGACTGCTGTTAATATAGTTAGCAAATCTTTTTAATAAATTCGCAAAAATTGGGTATTTTTGCACGTAACATTCGCTACTAACGCGGAGGAATGGCAACGAGAACATGGATATACTTGTTTCAATTTTTTTTTAAAAGTTTCCTTGTGACAGACGCATTATCGCATTATGACAAGGCAACAATATTTGGTTTTAAATGGTATCTGTTATATTCACATTTCATTTCTAAATGCTTCATTACAACTTTTCTGCGCTGCAATCTCTAGCATTAATATCAATTAATTTGCATTCGAGTATCTAATATTTTTAGCTTAATGTATCGAACAAGAAAAGTCCATTTATTATTACGAATATCAGCTGTTTCATCGATAAATATTGTAAATTGTATTTTGAATGTTGTTCACAACACGTTCCGTTTCAATTGGACTCAAAACGTTTGTAATAATATTTGTACATTTTTTTACAATTAATTTTTATGCTCTGTAATACATAGGATCTTTTCCAATATATTAGAACAAACTAAGAATCTCATTTGCAATTGTATGAGCAATATTTTTTCCGCGATTAATGTAAAACTTATTTCTGCTTCTTTTATACGCTCCTCAAATAACAAAAGCGATTCATTATTTTGCACATTTAAATTTTCATTCGATTCACTTGTTTCATTAAAAGAACTTTTACTTGTGCTTCGGATTCTGCATGACGATAGAGAATGAGCAGCAAGATACTTGTCACAGATTAAACAATAAAATAAGTTTTCATCATGGCGCTTCACGTAACTAATATTTGAACTGCTCAAAATATAATAATTTCTTTTTAAATATTGATGTATTGTTATATTTTTTAATTGAAGTATCGTTAATAGATGATGAATGAATTTAATTGAAATATCGTTAATTGAAGTATCATTAATGAACAATGTATTCTTTTCAAGATTATTTTTATGATTATTTTACGCAGAATTCGCATGTCTTGAAACATGTATTGAATCGCATGAATAGTTTTTATTGTACACATTACAGTAATACATATTGCTATCAGATGATACTTCACGTATCCAAAATTTGTATCTTTCGTCTGTAAGCCAAGCTTCTGAAAAACTTCGCTTACGTTTTTTTAGTTAATTCATCACACATGTCTCTATATCGCTATGCTAACTAAATATATAAACTAAATATATAACTAAATATTTAAATATGCAATGTATATTTGTATGTATATTGTGTGAAATTTCACCTTACCTTCAATTACAGCTAATATTGAAAATGATGTGGTGATACTGTCATGCGAGCAAAAATCAACACTAATATATAGCGCATCGTTGCGGCAAAATCTGGATTATTATTTATCAATTCGCGAATACGACTCACATATACACACACCGCGTGGAGGAGCTGCACGGAGAAACGAGACGCGATGGAAGATTAGTGCAAACAATTTATTATTTCAACGTAAGCGAAGATTGAATATCGAAATTACTTTGATAATAAGTAAAAAATATCCGGTATCTGGTATTATCCGACACTTTTTTACTCGGATACTAATGATATCCGACTATCCGATTGGATAGTCGGATATCATTAGTATCCGAGAATATATCTGGTTGAAATTAGATATTATTAAATTGATTTTTTCTTATGCAATAAATGTTCTAGAAACAAATGCATCTGGCATATTCATGATGCTATAATATCTTATACATTGTTGTAAAATTACAATTTTTTTTCTCTATAGACTTTTTTTCTCTAAACACTTTCTCGGAATCCAGTCGGATATTCGGAAAATGTAGGATATCCGACTCGAAAAAATTCTCGAATATTCGATATCCAGTTTTTGGTAATTTTAAGATCCCACGCATCTCTAA
>NW_017259280.1:13469-19025 GCF_001594045.1 Atta colombica | reverse complement strand
CTACACGTAGTATTATTTGTTACGTTATTATCATATTATCGACATTCATACGCAAATCGCGTTTATAATATCTTATATTCTTTATTTATAAAGCGCAGACTAATTAATTGTTCTTATTTATCCGGACACTGGCAAGATTAGGCGCTACAGTGAATTGATATCTATGTTTTATATTACGTTTTATAAATTCATATCGACAGACTAACTCGTACTACATTTATATCCATAATTATCCATAATTTCATTTTTGTATGATAATATTTCGATTTTGCGCATTTTGCATCTTGCATGCACACACACACACACACACACACACACACATATATATATATATATATATACATATATATGTGTGTAAAAAAATTCATTATTTTTCCATTCAATTTCATGCAAAAATAATGGATTTTTTTTTACTACACCTAATATATATTGAGGTGACATTGAGGTGCAGTAGGTGATCCGATATACTATAGACAGGGTATATTATTATATAAATAACTACCTCAAGTATCTCTTGAACAGTGCATTTTAGGGAAAAATGTTTTAGATATAAGTTTTATAAGTTCAACGGGGACATAAAGAGGTGCCATTGGAGATTATTCTTTTTATTTTTACTTTTATTTGAAAAAAAAAAAATTTTATGTAGTGTAGTATGTTTTGAAAAGCTCGAGGTAAGCTGCGGGAATATGAATAAAAAATGGAGGAGTTTCATTAAAAATAATGAAAGTGACCTTGCCTTGACATCACCTAAGATGAAATCAATAGTACCTCTTTATGTTTTTCCCTTGAAATTATTAAACTTTTGTTTGAAACATTTTATCTTAAAATGTACTGTTCAAGACATATTTGATGTAATCCTTACAAAGAAGACACCTTGAATTATTATTTTTCGGAATGATAAAATCTCTGCCGCAAATTTATTATCGCATGTAGTTGGCATAAGTATGAAGCATATTAAAATTTGGTATTAATCTAAATAAAGTATTAGGGTACGTTCCGAGTTCTGCATGAAGCGCATGATGCATCATTTGTTCTTTTTGTTTATCAATTAATAAAGAAGGATACAATGATACATCATGCGCTTCATGCGTATAATATTTATCTATTTTATTAGGAAAAAAAAAAAAGACTGCAAAGAACATCGCTGCCACATGATGCTGTAATTGCAGCAGCTGGAATCGAGATTGCAATTGCAATCTCAATAAATCCAGCAATTGTAGCACTATCTGCAAGAACAGCAGCAGCAGCAGGAGCTGTAGCAACAGCAGGAGCAGCCAAGAATAGGTATTATTTCTTATATGTATATTGTACACATACAGAATGAGTATAAGATATTTTATATCTTAGTGGCACAAATTTGCACATTAAATATAAAATACCTTATAAACTATTTTAATTTTTTAACATATCTTAATACTTTAATGCACAAAATAATGAAATGATAAAAATCAATAATAAAAAGAAAAGACAATGTTATTTTTAGAAAGATATATAATTGCATGTTGTAAAAACGCATAACTTTTTTGCTATATATAACAAAGTATGTTTTCTTTATACCAATTAAGGTAACGTTTTTGCTATATATAACAAAGTATGTTTTCTTTATACCAATTAAGGTATAAAGATGACTGCATCCAAGCACAAAGATGACTGACGCCCGTGCATCATGGCACAAAGAGGGATAGTGCCCTACTGGAGCTACAAGAGGTAGCAGAAGTAGCCGCGGAAAAAACGGCGAAAGAAGTCATGGAGTAGACTGCGGAGAAGGCCATAAAAGAGATCGTGAAGGAGATCGTGGAGGAGGTCGTGGAGAAAGCCGCGGCGAAGAGGATAGTGATCGGACACCACTGCCATCACTGGTAGCAATGGTGACCCTTGCAATATAACGCGCTATCATTATTATTATTGTAAAAAATAAAGTTTATAAAATTAAAAAATCAATTTATTAATAAACATCGAGCGCGCGCGTGTGTGCATGCATGCGTGCGTGCGTGTGTTAGAATATTTATTTTTGATTGAAAAATATAAATAAATTTTAACATTTCCCACTCAATATTGTAATAAAATTAAATTTATACAATTAAAAGGTAAGTATCATTTTGAGAATCTAAAAATCATAAGCAACTTTGGGAATATTTTTTTACGAAACAATGGAAGAAGCAATGAAAAGTTTGTTTTAAGACTTGTACAGCTCAATTCTTTAGGAATAAAATCGTATATTACCCTTCTTTTTTTTACAAAATTGTAGAGCCATTTTACTGATTGCCTTTTATCAAATCGGCGTTGTGGGGATCTGCCATTTGATTCAACTGGAAGCAAAAAACGAAACATTTTTTTTCACATAATATTTACTAAAGAGGTACATACGAATACTTCGAGATATAAAGATTATGCGTTTCACGGGTTTTCTCCGTGTCGAGATCCATTCTTGGAATGCCAACGTTTCGTGAATCTAGCACTGATGAAGTGGATTGCAAGGTTCATAAAACGTTGGCATTCCAAGAATGGATCTGGACACAAAGGAAACCCGCGAAAATCTTTATATAGAGTACATTATAGAAAAATACTCCGCCTCAAGAAAAATACTTCAAAATATTCATTTTTATATAAAAATGAAGAATGTTTGAAAAAAAGTCTTATTTTTAGTCACAAAACTTTTTTTTTCAAATATTCATTTTCACAATAATCAATATTTGGAAGAATTCGTTAGCATTCCTTTAGTAAATATGTAGAAAAAAGAATATTTCGTTTCTTGTATATGTTCTAATTGAGTGATCCATGCAATGTCGATTTGACGATAGGGCAATTAGTGAAACGGTCAGTTTCACAATTGTGTAAAAAGAAAAATAATAATAAATATAAGATTTTTATCTCCAAAGAATTATACTACAAATGCTTTAAAACAACTTTGTTTTATTTTTATTGTTTTTCTAAAAAAATATTTCCCAAAGTAATTTATAATTTTAGATTATATTAAAGAAGATAGATTATATTAAAGGTGAAACTTTTTAATTGTCAAATTTAATTTCATTATAACATACTTAATATCTTAAATTAAAAAGACGTACCTACTGGTCAAGAGTGGATACTTTACACACACAAATTTTAATGTTGCGTAATTCATAGAAGTATGCACTAATAATATCTAATACACCTCATTTTATTCCGATTAATATTTAAAATGTATAGGAAAGTAGAGAAAGAGAATGATATTTTGATAATAATATCGCGCGTTGCATTAACAATCCGAGATTCGTAAGAATACGGGAACACGAGAGCGTTCATCGTGTGGATTCTATATCGCATTAAACGTCAAACTCAATTAATCGCTGATAGTCTCACGCAAAAATCCTGTTATTCCCTTTTTTCCCCTTAATATATTTTTGTGATATAAGTAGTTCAATTAATTATCTGTTTAAGATCAAATAATATATTTTCGTATAACAATTGCAATTATTCCTGTACCTTAAAATAAAAAATTGTAGGAAAAATAATGATTCGACATGTATGATATGTATCAATATTTTGTATAAAAATCTTTCTAACTATCACATTTAAAATTCTGTTAATAAACAAAATTTCGAAAACGAAACTACTATTAATATAAATAAAAATAATAGCAATATAATTTTGTAGTGTACAATTGAAAATCTTTATATGTTGTGTAATTTTAAAATAATTTTTTATTTGCTTATTGAAAAGCGAATCGGTTTTTTTCCTGCTTAAAAATACATACGAACAATTTCAAAAATTATATGAAAATATATATAATTTGACCTAATATACTAATTATAGTATTTATTTCTGTTTACTAATTATAGTATTTATTTCTGATCCCACATCTTACGCGCTCGACCACGCCAATTTCTTGCGAATCGAATTTATGACCGCGATACATAACACGAAAATTATAAACAATTAATCTCTTGTCAACTATCGCGTTTTGACACGATTTATAATATTCTGGATTAATGGGAAGGATATATGATTATTACAATTTATTAAAACTTATATGTTATCTAGTACGTTCTCATGATGTCGCCTGATGCCGAGAACCGAGAAGCCGAGAAAGCATATTTCGGTCGCTCGACGTTTGCTTGAGTGAAATAGCAAGATTTTCTCTCGTTCTCAGCGCGCCGATAAGGCAAACAATAAGAATGTAGTGCAAAAAGGACAGAGTCGGCACGCTTCTAACTAACCAAATAACACGGACACGGGTTCATGCTTGCGTTGCTGCCGGTTGCGCTAGGTAGCCGATGGCGCTGATTGCGTGCTGCAAGCGGTCCGGAATTCGCTTCAGTCTCAATGACTTTGATCGTGACATATGAGGTCAAGATCATGACCCTGAATGATCTCCAACAAATTTTAGTTGTCGCTTAATATTCGTTAAAAAGTTATTAACAGTCAAAGTTAATAATTTTTCTGCTTTACATGAAGAGACAGAAAACTTTAGACAGGTGAGGTTGATGAATTTAAGGAATACTTTCCACATGAAGCGACTTTCACCCTACTTCCTCTCCTAACAAGGGGCGCGTGACTTTCCGATCAAAGATGGAATGGATTTCGCATCGTGAGGAAAGTCGTGGACTACTTAGTAGGATGGAGGTGGGATGAAAGTTATTTAGCATGAAAAGTCGTGCGCCCCTTAGCAGAAGAAGAGGGTGGAATAAAACTTGTTTCACGTGAAAAGCGTATTTTCTTCATCGGTCCTTTTTTTTTTATTGACAGAAGAGAAATGAGTAATACACACCCTTGACTTCAGGAGAGAGCTGAAGTTTATGTGGGACTCACACTCACTAAAACTCCTCCGGTCCGTCATTGGCTTTAACTGAGACATCTCCGGGAATGCAGCATATTTCTGGAAGCTGTTTAGCGGCTTTATTTCGACAGAGTGTTCTATCGCCGTCCTTATGAACTTTCATCGGTCCACTCTATACCTCTCCCCTGTTTAAAGTTATTTAAACCTTCATACAAAGCAGGGAAATAATTAATAATTGTGACTATTAATCATTTTTTAACGAATAATGAGCAAAAGCTAAAATCTATTGGAAGTCATTCAGGATCATGATCTTGATACATATTTATCAAGATCACGGGAGCTGCGTCCTTCTAATCGGTACTTTTATCAAAAATATAATTTAAAATACTTCGAAATAAAATAAAGATAATTTTAAAAATTCAGAAACGAAAACTAGTAAAGGCAAATAACTTAAAAAATTAACATTTTTTTTAATGAAGACTATGAATAAAAAGTACATTTTTTACTACATAAAAATGTTTCTGCATATAGTATAGAAATTCACATATGTATACATACACACACGTTGCTCTTAAAAGTATGAAATAAAGCAAACAATATAAAAATTAAAAATTAAAAATTTAAATTTAAATATTAAATAAAAACATTTTAAGGGCAAATAATTGTTGAAATTGAAGGCTTAAAAACAATTCAAATAACATTAATCATAAAAAATTACTATAATCAATACATTAGTAAGTATTAATTATAAAATTAAATTAATATTTTTGTTTTTTTTAATCTAACATTGAGAATGA
>NW_017259280.1:2890-13369 GCF_001594045.1 Atta colombica | reverse complement strand
TAATTTATAAAATTAAAATTAAAATGAATAATTAATATTATTATTTTCAATAAATATAGCAGCAGCTTTTTAAATGAAACAGACAGAGATTTCTGAAAAACCGGTATATTTTTTTATTTATGCTTACTCCCAAATTATAAAAAACTTGGAAGACGACGCGCCAAATCTGGAAACACTGGTAGTGTCTCGGTGCTAAGCTACGCACAGCGACTTTGCCATGCCTACTTGCCATTACGCGAACCTGCGAGTTGCGCCAGAGATTATCGGAATCAATCAATAAGCTGAATCGAAGTTCTAAGTACTCAATCAATTGCAATCGTTCAGAATATATAATGAAAGTGTTTTAATTTTTTTTCTACGTGCTCTATGAGATATTGCGACGGAAAATACGAAACTATTATTAAGAAAAAATTAAGAAATAACATCGTCGTCGCTATGGAATGGGGGTAATTCCTTTTGGAATTTTTGGCGCAAGAGGCAAATGTGGCTAGCTACGCATGGTCATATCACATGGTCAGCGAGCGTTGCAAGCGCTGCGATGGTTCTGAACATTTTACATATTCTACATTCTGCAGAGATTATAAGTTGAAATTATTTGTTATGTTCAGCGGACTTAACATTTGAGCGCTCGCTGTTATTATGTATTCTTTTAGATCATCCAATCAGCATTTTAGATCTGGAGCCATTGGAGCCACGGTCACGCAATCGCGGAGGAGTTGAATAAGTGCGATTGTGGCTGAAGGTATATTATATATAATATTGGATTCCGATTACTTCAAATATTGATAAAAATACTTTTAATTGATGTATTTTCGTAATTAAATGTCTAGGTTATTTAAATAATATCGAGATTGTCGTTGAAGAACTGTGGTCATTTGTACAGCATCCTTAATCGTGTTTAATAACAGTAATGAAAATATATCCTATCGATACGTTTTCACATAAAAATAAATAAAAGTTTGACAAAAAATGTGTCGCTCTGCCTTATGAACCATGATTAGTCATTGAAGTCGATGATTATTCAAGTTAAGAAGTTGGTCACAGCGACGAAATATTGCGTTGCAAGCATACACTGCAGACACTGCAATAAAATTTTCATTCCTCTGCTTTATTTAGATCTACGGGAATAGTGGCTTGCATTGATTCCGCATCCGCAAGTTTCGCTCAATGCGACATGGGAAAATTAATTGGATCGGAAATCATATATACATACATACATACCGGACATTACCGACTGTACTCATTTCAATTTTGATTTGCATTTTCGCTTTTCTGTATACTATATGACATTCATATTGACCGCATTCTGAAGACTTAATTACCTTTAGGATTACTATCTTGATCAAAAAGTTCCCGGAATTACCACCAGAATGGTCTGAGTCAGCTGATTTGAGTTCTGTTTTTTAGGTTAGGTTGCTACATCTATCATTGACATTCCCACCAAATTTTATCACCAGCTTGACATTTGTAAAAGTTACGCCGTCTTGAGTACATCTACCTCTGCACGTATTTTTGATTTTTTACAGTTTTAAAATGGAGTTGAATTTGCAACGAGTGAATTTTTGACCAAGAACGAAACGAATATCATCCAACAGCCATCGAATTCACCTAATATGGCTTCCTGCGATTTTTTTCTGTTCGATCGTGTCAAAAAATTACGGGAAACGCGTTTTAACAGCCGAAAGGAGATAATGGAAAATTCGAAGACAGCTCTGATGGCTATACCGACAATAGAGTTCCAGAAATGTTACGAGAGCTGGATCAAGCGCTGGTATAAGTGCGTTGCAGTCGATGGGGAGTACTTTGAAGAGGACAATATCACTTTTGATGAATAAAACTTGTATTTTGAATTTTCTGAATGAATTCCGGGAACTTTTTGATTAAGGTAGTATGTTCAGATTCATCCAAGTAGAATGATACCTGCTACTCAGGTATCATTCTATTCTTGTTATTTACCGAAATAAAAACAAGGATGACATAACACTCGGAAAATATTCAACTGAGAATCCGAGCATGCCTCAGCATGTTGATTAAAGCCCTACACACAATAGAAGAAAATAGGGAAATAGGAATAAAGAATAAACGATTTCATTTATTTTATAAACGAACCTATCAGAAACCGTTTATTCCAATATATCCGATTTCTGATAGGTTGAAATTGTTTATTCTTTATTCCTAATTTCTTATTTTTTCTATTCTGCACAGGGTCTAACTAACAGGGCACTTGTGGAGATAGTTTTCTCCGTTTAAACTAATTTAACGAGATTTTTATTATAATGTTTTGAGTATACGTTGTACACGTACAGCTAGTCACGGAAACGTTGCAACACTATTTCTTCGATGGTTTTCGGAACGCAGCTTGCCCTCAGAGTGATTCTTACTCATGGATCTATAAATAAAAATCAATTGCTCGGTGAGCAAATCAACTGTATTCCAAAAGCCATAAAAAAAAAAGTGTTGCAATCTTGCTGTGCACGCAAGCAGTTCGGTGGAATCTGCAAAAGAAATAAGGCCGCAGCACAGTTTTTACATGACGCATAGTGTATAAGCGAATCAACTAATCAGAATTTTTCCTCCCATTCCATAGAAAAGAAGAATTTTGATTCTCTTTTCTCTGCTACGATATGCCAATAAATTTGCGTAACAGAAAACGGCGGAATCGATGAAATGAAACCACTACCTATCACGAACATTCTGCAGTTCCGCATCCCATGGGAGCGCACTCTGAGGATGCGGTCTATGGTACGGAATTGGCGAAACGTACGTGATTGATGGATTGGATTTTATTCAGCCGATTCTGTTCCGCTAAAATGTGTTTTTCTATGTCCCATGGAGCGTAATTTCTGAAATGTGCAATTAGCGCTGACAATCACAAGAGCCTTCCCGCAGATCACTTTCATTAGATCCATCGGAATAGAGTTTGTGCTTGTATTGATTGCGCATCAGCAAGTTCCACTCCATGGGACATAAGAAATTAAACTCCTATGGATCGGAAATCATACATACATACAGGAACATTTTTCTGTCTTCATTTTATGTACCATTTTGATTTTGATTTATATTTTTGCCTATATATTATATTGGATGTGGGAAAAAGTTCGTGGCGTTTTTCCCGCTAGATGGCGGGAAAATTAAATGCTCAGCAGTCGGCAACTACTAATCGCATCGGTAACACTAGACGTGCGTTTAAAAAATGATACTTTAATCTTTGTTTTGAGCCGAAAAAGATTGAAATCGGTAAAGTGGATTAAAAGTTATTTTATTTTGAAAATGGAAATAAATAAGGAAAAAATTCGCTACATTTTGCAATCACTACGATAAAGGCAAGAATGATGCACAGGCTTGTGAAAAAATTTATTTACGGTGAAGATACTTTATCAAAATCAGTAGCACGGAAATGGTTCGCTCACTTTCGTGTTTTGGAAATTTCGATGTGAAAGATGAACTTCGCTCCCGTCGACCAATCATTGAAAAATCCGATGAAATCATGGTAAAAGTTGAGCGTGATAAGCATGTGAGCACTATGGAGATTGCTAGGGAATTAGGCATCGACCACAAAACAGTTTTAAATCATTTACACAAAGCTGGATACAAAAAGAAGTTCGATGTTGGGGTTCCTCCACGAGTTGAGTGTTAGGAACATGATGGACCGAATTAACATTTGTGATACGCTACTGAAACGGAATGAAATTGAGCTATTTCTGAAGAGAATGATAATTGGTGATGAAAAATGGATCACCTACGACAATCCAACTAGGAAAAGACTGTGGATAAAGAAAGGAGAGAAGGCGCAAGCAATCGCAAAATCTGGATTGACGAGGAAAAAGGTGATGTTGTATGTGATGGGACTGGAAAGGAATCGTTCACTATGAGCTATTATCGTCCAATCAAACAATTAATTCCGAACTCTACTGTGAACAACTACAGAGATTACAACAAGCAATTGAGAGGAAGCGGCCAGAATTAATCAATAGGAAAGGTGTCGTCTTCCATCACGACAACGCTCGACCACACACATCTTTGATGTCTCAACAAAAATTGCGAGAGCTTGGCTGAGAAGTTTTAATGCATCCACTGTATAATCCTGACATAACACCCTCAGACTATCATTTGTTTAGGTCTCTGCGGAACTCTCTTAATGTAAAGCTAGCTTCAAAAGAGGCTTGTGAAAATCACTTGAAGCCGTTTTTCGATCAGAAACCACAGAAGTTCTATCGCGATGGAATTATGGCTCTGCCAAAAATGGCAAAATATTATAGAAAATAATGGAGCATATTTGATTTAAATAAATTGATTTCAATACTCTAAGAAAAACACTTTAATTTTATTAAAAAATCGCCACGAACTTTTTTCCATACTCAATATATAATGATACATACTATTAAAGTTAATATTATTTATTTAATTTGATATCCGAATTAAATGGAATTTAATTTACGCTAATTATTGATATCAAATCTTTTTTATGAATAATACATAAAATTTTGAGAAATTTCATTTGGCGTCAATTTTATTGATATCAAATCTTTTATACGGATGAAACATATAATATCACTAGAGTTAAGTAAATAACAAGAGATAGTATCATTTGTATTTTACTTTTTAATTCGATAGAATTTAACTTGATTAGTTAAAATTGTATCATCTGAATTTTAATTTTTCATTTGATACATTAATTTTTTCGAAGAATAATTTTTGACAGAGAATTAAAGTTGTCATTATTTTGATTGGAATAAAAAGACTTTCAATAAGAATATTTTCGAAGAAAAATTAAAATTACTATTAATTGGGTTGGATATTTAGTATTATATATAAAGGGTCGGTTTCATTAACTTGATTAAGTTGAATCGGTGATTAACTGTCAATCATAAGTGATCAATTCTGTTAAACAGCAAACACAATGAGTTTCATGGCCAATTAAATAATTGGCGTTAATGAAATCGGTCGAAATGATTCTTTACAAAAAACGTTTAACGCTTTTTTTACCTTTTTTTAAAATAACAATTTATATAAATATATAACAAGAAACAGTATCATTTATGTTTTACTTTTTAATTTGAATTTTTACTTAGAACTTAACTTGATTAGTTCAGATTGTAGCATTTGAGTTTTAATTTTTCATTTGATACATTAATTTTTTTCAAAAAAATAATTTTAACGGAGAGAGAGAGAGAGAGAGAGAGAGAGAGAGAGAGAGAATTAAAGTTATAAAAACTAATCTTGTTAAGCTGGTTTAATGGATAAAATTGTCTCCTACAAGCGCATGATTAATCAACATGCTGAGACGTGTTCGGATTTCCACCTGGATGTTCTCCGAGTGTTATGTCAACCTTGTTTAACAAGGTAAATAATAAGAATGGAATGATACCTGGATAGCACTCGGATGAAATCTAAACATAACCTTGGTAATTAAATAATTCTTCAGATAAATACGAAGGTCAATATGATCAGAACACGAATGTCACATATGTAGTATATAGAAAGGCAAAAATGTAAAATGTAAATCAAAATCAAAATGGGCACACAAAACGAAGATATAAAACTGTAACAATCAAATATATTAAATACAAAAAATTTTGTCACAAAAAAAGGTGATTGAAAAGCAAACATTTGATATGGCGTTACTCGATTGCTTTTTATAATTTGAGATTAATATAGCATAAATAGAAAAATATTTAAATAAAAGGCAATAAATTAAAAAGGCTCAATAAATTTAATAAATACTAAATAGAAATGGAAGGGTCTACGAGCCGAACAGGTTGTTTGTGTTAATTATGTATATATTTCTAATTAATTGTATTTCTAAAGTAGACAATATTTTTGGATGTAACACTCATCATCCAGAATCAAAGAATCATTTTCGACTGATTTTACAAATCTACCTATTTAGAGAAATTTTTAAATCCATTCTCAACATCCTACCTCTCACAAAAAAGGCATCATTATAGGCATGATAGATAGAATTTTATTTCTATTTCATCCTTGTTTCCGTCAAAAAAACATCGAAGAAACTATTAGTATTTTGTTGAATAATAGCTATTTACTTTCTTTCATTTTTATAACACAGGCTAGACTCAAATATTATCATCATAAATTCAACAATAAAGATAAAAATCGATAGTCCTCTAATGACAATGTCAATAATCGATTTTTTACAGAGTGCCATATATAAATACCATCTCAGAAAGTTTTATTCCAATCGCTAACAATAAAACAACCAATCGCTAATAAAAAAACAACCTTTATTATTCCAAATACAATAAGAAGATTCATCAAAATAGGTAAAGATCAACTTAACATTTTAGGCACTGTACTAGTTACTGTACTGTTTTATAAAATTACCACTGACAATTTGTCAAGATGACATCAGGACTCAATGACTACCGTCGACCAATCATTTCTATTATATACTACAATATTTCGAGCAATAATTTAATATTATGCGTAAGAATTGCATTTAGAGATGATTACACATATTAATGATTTAGGGGCAATTTTAAAACGATTATATTATCATTGATAATGAACAATAGGAAATGTTTGTTATTTGTCTATTTTAGAAATATTAGGTATGGGAAAAAGTTCGTGGCGTTTTTTAATGCATCTAACGGGAAAAACGTCACGAACTTTTTCCCACCTAATACATACAATTAACACAAACAATCTCCTCAGTTCGTAGACCTTTTCATTTCTATTTAGTATTTATTAAGAATATTTAATTTATCGGTTTCTCAGAAATCTGTCTGTTTCATTTAAAAAACTGCTGCTGTGTTTATTGAAGATTATAGTAGTAATGATACATTATTAATTTTAATTTTTTCTAGATTTATTATTTCTTTTTACTTTTAGTTTTATAATTAATATTTACTAATGTATTAATTATATGAATTCTTTATGATTAATGTTATTTGCATCTTTTTAAGCTTTCAATTGAAAAAATTTTTTGCCTTTGAAATGTTTTTATTTAATGCCTAAATTTTTATTTTTATTTTCTTTGCTTTATTTCATACTTTTAAAAGCATTGTGTGTATGTGTAAATTTCTATGCAGAAACATTTTTATGTATTAGATGTACAACTTTGCTTCTGCCGTTTTCCTATAGATGGCTTTAGCGGTCGAAATAAATAGATCATAGACGTCATACAATAAACTTGGGCATCTGTCAACATAACCCCATAGAAACATTAGTTGATTTGTGTCTGCATCATAAAGTTATTCTCGATTGAAAATGTAAGTTTACGAGCCAAATTCTCGTCATTTGCGGGAGGTTTTAATTTTTTGCTTCAATATGAAGAAATCTGCGGCTGAGGCTCATCGAATGCTCTCAAATACTTATGGTGAGGCCGCTATTAGTGAAAGAACGTGTCGTGAGTGGTTTCAACGCTTCAAAAACGGTGATTTTGACGTCCAAGGTCATGCTCTGTATTTGGTGGGACCAGCTCGGCGTAGTGTATTATGAACTGTTAAAACCGACTGAAACAATCACAGGCGATCGGTATCGAACGCAATTGATGCGTTTGAGCCGAGCATTGAAAGACAAACGGCCGCAATACAACGAGAGACACGATAAAGTGATTTTGCAGCATGACAATGCTCGACCCCATGTTGCGAAAGTGGTCAAGACATACTTGGAAACGTTGAAATGGGAAGTCCTACCCCACGCCGTATTCTCTAGACGTTGCTCCCTCTGACTATCACTTGTTTCGATCAATGGCACACGGCCTGGCTGACCAGCACTTCTGGTCTTATGAAGAAGTAAAAAATTGGATCGATTCGTGGATGCCTCAAAAGATGACCAGTTTTTTCGACGCGGGATTCGTACGCTACCCGAAAGATGGGAGAATGTAGTAGCCAGCGATGGACAATACTTTGAATCATAAATGTATAACTAGTTTTTTACAATAAAGCCTCGAATTTCGGAAAAAAAACGGCGGAAGCAAAGTTGTACACCTAATAGTAAAGAGTTTAATGTTTCATTTTTAGTCTTCAATTAAAAAAATTTTTAATTTTTTAAATTATTAGTCTTTATTAGCTTTTGTTTCTAAATTTTTTAAATGATATTTCTTTATTGTATTTTAAAGTATTTTAAATTATATTTTTTTATTTTTAATGTTAATTTTTTACAGTTTTTAATATTTAATATTATAATATTTTAACGAATAACGAGTGGCGACTAAAACTCGTTGGAAGTCATTCAGAGTCGAAATCTTGATAACATATATCAAGGTCATTGGGGTTAACGATTCTAAAGTGAATAATTATCTAAGTGCACATTATTCAGACGAATCGTAATTATCTGCGTGACACTTTCAAGAATTTCATTCAAAAGGTTCTCGCAAATTGCAATTAACGATACTTTAATATAGAACTGTTTAGAATCGATACTTTTGACTTAAAACTGAAACATGTCGGTATTCTTGTATTAACGTATAATATCTATTTCTCATTTCTGTTTTAGTGCACGACGTTCGATCTCAAGGACAGAACTGTAATATAAAAATGTTAAAAGTTTTTATCTGTCATTCATTATGTTTAAAAGCATTCTATTACTAATATTATATATTTATATAATTTTATATATGTATATATAAAATTCATGTATTTTTATAGTTAAATATATTATAAATAATATCTTGTAATATTAGTAACAAAATCTTCTTTTAAACAAAATGAATGACATAAGTAAAAAACTTTTAACGATTTCCGACTATTTTGTTCGGAATATTATGTCCGTGATTATGAGATCGAGTGTCGCACACAACAATAAATCAGCAATAAAATAAGGAATAGGAATATGAGGCATGAATATTTTCAATTTCAAGCCAAAAGTTCTCGGTCTTGAATAGCTCTGGGTAATAAAAATTTACAATATAACATATTATAGGACCATATATAATGTGATAACATAAACTATAGAAATCAAAGTCTTGCTAAATCTAAAACACGGTCTAGCTAAATCTTAAATGCTTGTATGATTCTTGCGTGAATTTATATACTACGTATGTCCCCAAAAACACGCGCCGATTTTTCTTTGAAAATACTAACTCTAAACTATCGCAGTATTATCACGAGTTAAATTGACTAGCAATTTAACAATATTTGATGCAATTCGCATCTTCGAAACGATCTTAATAATATTGATTAACATTTATTAAAATAAATAAAAATTTATTTATGATTTTAATAAATACACACACAAAGAAAGAATAATAGAAAAGAATAATAACTAAATCTAAAAATTAAATCTGGTTCATAGTTTTAAAGATTAAATATTAATTGTGGGAAAATAGTTTTAAAGATTATTGTTTTAACATTTTTTCGGAAAAAACGTTTTTTTTCCAATTTTTTTACTGATTTTCTCAGCAAAGATAGAAAAGTTTGTTGGAAAAATTTGTGTTTGTAAGATTTGCGGTACCATATTTGTTTTTTTCCGAAAAGAAAAATAATTTTAATTTTTTTTCTACAATTTGAAAACAGCAGCTTTTTTTTAAAGCTATATTAAATATTTAATTATACAGACAGATATTGTTTTCACGCATACCAAAAACCATATTTGTTTAAGGCGGTTCTTTATGCCCAATTATATTTCTTTTATGAATTTATACTTTTGTTTATGAATTTATAATTGCTAGTTTAAGATATTATTCTTCTTGTCTTTATTAATTATCTTTTATCTTGTTGCTTCCGACGCAAACACGTATCTTTTGATTCTTTATATAACAGCATCTGAAAAGAATCAAAAGGCGTACGTATTGTGTTCATTAAATGTATCAGGATTTCTAGTTCATGAAGACGGAAGGACCTTTCCTATAATAATAATCATGGATAATCAACGGACATGTGTTATTTAACGACTGTTGTATCGGTTGATCGACGAACCGCGATTCCGCACTTTGTGTGTGTGTGAATTCCGTTTTATTAACTTCCGTTTTATTACTTCGTTCCAATACGATTCTTTCTTTCTTTCTATGATAAATAAATTGTGGCAAATATTAAAATTGATGTAATTGTATTAAATTCAGATTTCGCATATTTATTTAAACAGTTACGAAAAAGTTACTCCATTCGTTCTGAATTATTAAAATACAATAAACGAACAAATTGCTCTTTCTCTGACTTTATCCTTCATTGAATTTCAATTGTTTTGCTGTTATAGTAGCTATATAGATACTTTGTCGTGGTTTCTTCTTATCCGATGTAACGATACGCAGCAGAAATATTTTTGCTCGACGCGATTGATTCATAGGATAAATCTGGTTATGGGCATATATTCAAAATTCTGAAAATAAATCCGTTTGCTCACGGAAACTATTCATACAGCATCGAAAGATTGCAGTAATATTGCAGAAATCTTTCTTTGCAATATTGCAGAAATGTTGCAAAGTGTTGTTGTAATATTTGTAACACTGCAGCAACGGTCTTAAAAATATTGCATTACAATATCGCAACAATATTGTAATTTTATATATATATATATATA
>NW_017259280.1:2227-2833 GCF_001594045.1 Atta colombica | reverse complement strand
TATATTTATATATGTGTGTGGCTACAAACTTAATTAATCCAATTAAGGATACACGAGTATTTAGGAATAATTGCCGGTATATCTAATTTTTGATAATATATTCGGTCAAATTATATCCAGTATCTAGCATTGAAATATCATTATGAATAAAACTTTTCATGTCTGATCACGTATTGTATAATTTTATATGATCATGTATGATCATACATGAATTGAATTTGTCTTTGTATAATCGCATCCAATCAGGCATGCTTATGTATGATTATACATGACTGTGTATTTTGTATATAATCTTGTATAATCCTATATAGCACAGAAGATTGAACCAATATTGCAGATTGCAATATAACATTGCAGAAATATTGCAGAAATATAAATTAACAATATGCCTATAAAATATCAGTAATATATGTAATATACCTATAATATTCCAGAAATGTAAAACTGTAATTCTTTAATTGTTACAATAATATATAAATATAATTTTTTACAATATTTATAAAAATTGTAGTACAGTCTTTTAGTTTAACAGCCGTTTAATGATATAATAATTAATATAATCTATTTTTATATTTAAATAAAAAATTTATTAATCTATTATTTGAC
>NW_017259280.1:0-1833 GCF_001594045.1 Atta colombica | reverse complement strand
TTAATGATATAATATTTAATATAATCTATTTTTATATTTAAATAAAAAATTTATTAATCTATTATTTGACGGCCATTTCATTAGCTAAGTTTTAAATTTATTTTAAAGATGAAATCAAAAGATTAGTATAATATCGAATTTGGATATAATTAACGTATCATTATTGGATAAGACGAGCAATAAAGCTGCTGAAAACGATTTATCGAAATATTAATTATATGAACGCAGGAATAAACCAGCGCCTGAATTTTATTGATAAATTTCTTATCGTCATTTTTTAATTGATTTCAATTGATTCGGAGTGACTTCAAATTAAAAAGAATCATTGTGATTGAATTAATCCATGATTAACTTACCATGTAACTGTATTATTATGTTAATGTGGATAATATTTGTAGTTTTTTCGGAGTACACACATACATGCTTTAATTATCCTTGCAAATAAATATATTCTTCAGAATTAATACTGCATTTATTAGAATATTTTATGATTTTATCATAAAAAATTGTTTTTAGAAAGCACATATTACTAGAAATGCGAGTTGTAGAAAAATTAAAGTGAGATATGTATAGAAAATAGTTTTCATTTTAGAGTCTTCGTAAAAAATTTATTTAAATAAATTACATTGCAATATTTCTGGAACATTTCGTGTTGTAATATAACAAAACGTTGGCAAATTATCTAATAAATAATATTGCAATGTAATGTATTAGATAAATTTTTTACAAAGACTCTAAAATGAAAATTATTTTCTGTACATATATCTCACTTTAATTTTTCTACAAATTGCATTTCTATTGGGTGCCGTTGTTGAAGGAAAATTGAAATGTAGAAAATTTTAATTTAATAAATATACTGACTAAAATTTAAATTTTAGTCGGCACGAACTTTTCGGACAACCCAATAGTAATATATGCTTTCCAAAAGCAATTTTTTTTTTATAAAACCATAAAATATTTCAATAAATGCAGTATTAATTCTGAAGGATATATTTACCATATTTGCAAGAATAAAGCACATACTTAGCAAACGAGAATGGATTGAAATGAATTAAAATGGATTCAGATTTTCAGAAATACAATTGATTCACGAATGTTAAAATGAATGCTTTTCAATCCTGAATGCATTTTTCATTTATAAGAATTGCATGGAGCATATCTCTCGTCTTTCAAACTAAAAATAATATTAGCTTTTTCTATGCACATAACAAACATTATGTTACTGTTCAAATCAAAATTTTGAATAGGAAATGCAGTTTTTCAATCCAATTGCATACAATTGAATCTAATTGAATCCAATTGAATCCAATTAAATCCAAAAAAATGTATTCGCTATTTAAAATACGCATTCGGATAGAAAAAAATTTCAATCCATTTTAATCTATTCATGTTTGCTGGATATGTGTGTACCCCGAACAAACTACAAATATTATCCGCATTAACGTAATAATACAGTAATTTGGTAAGTTAATCATGGATTAACTTAATCGCAGTGATTCTTTTTAATTCGAAATCATTCCGAATCAATTGAAATCGATTAAAAAATGACGATATGAAATTTATCAAAATTCAAGCGCTGATTTATTCTTGCGTTCGCATGAGGCGAAAATACATCATCGATCACATAATTAATATTTTGATAATCGTTTTCAGCAGCTTAATTGTTTATCAATAATGATGCATTGATATCCAAACTTGATATTATATAATTTGATTTCATATTTAAAATAAATATAAAATTTAGCTAATGAAATGGCTATCAAATAATAAATCAATAAATTTTTTATTTAAATATAAAATGAATTATTAGGTGTACAACTTTGCTTCCGCCGT
>NW_017259279.1:3525824-3529246 GCF_001594045.1 Atta colombica | reverse complement strand
GGACTATGAATACCGCTCTTAGATACTTCTAACTTATATATCTCTATAAATGTATAACATGAAGTCTATTTATACCCATTATTATATTTAGTCTAAAATGTTTTATAATTTAAAAGATGTTTGCATTTATATAATGAATGTATAACTATTATTCATCTTTATTTAAATGTAAATCATCAAAGAAAGTAATAAAGATTGAGATATAACTCTTAGTACACACCTCAGTTTTGAGCAATGTTAATATTTGGGCATCCTTACGGAATTAATCGTCAATTCGCGTTCGTGAATATTTAATTTTCGTAGATTAATGTGCGACGCTCGGTGCGATCGTACCACACATCCGTCTCTCTCCACGCTCGCCGAGCGAATGCCGAAGTGATGACGTAGTCAATCATCAGCCCGCTCCCCCCTCTCTTTCGCCGCGCGACCCGACCCCTTGCTTTTCACCGGGCGCCATTTAGATTATTGTGTATTAAAAATAAACGGTTTATTCAATTATACGCATTTTGATAAACGGGTATTGTCATACATTTAAAAATTCTTTAAACTTACTATAATGCCAATCATGACTCGGTAAAATAACTGATATTTATTTAAAACAATTAAAAAATATAAAATAGGTTCGGGAAACTTATTTAAAACCTAAATAAAAAATAAGTCAGGAATGAAGTTATTTAAAATAATAAATACTAAATAACTCTTTTATTTTTTTTATTTAAAATATGTACTTTATCAGTTTTTTACCGATTCCTACGATTTTATATTTTAAATAACATTCTGAAATTTATTATATATTTATGATTTTAAATAAGTTGTAACAGTTATTTTATCGAATCATGATTGACATTATACGTAAGTTTAAAGAATTTTTAAAACACAGAATAATTTACAGCAATAGCAATATCAAATAAGCTTTTAGCTGAAAAAAATTAAATAATGATTGACAAGATATTTAATACTTTTAGCCAAAGTTGCATTTAGTGCAAATTGTTTCGCAATATTAATAAAATTTGCATGTATTTTTATATAAAGGATGTATAAAATATTATCAATCTTTAATTATTAATGAATCACTTAATTATTAAATATTAATGAATTAATTAATTATTAATTATTAATTATTAATCAATCACTTAAAAGAATAATAAAAACTGAGATATAATGGAATATCAAAAATGCTCGACGCAAACACAAGTAGTGATTATGTTTACAAAAACCGTGCAAATATTATATGATTTAACAAATGCTAGAGATGTCACAAAACAAAGCACAAAATGTATGATAATATTCGTTTATCAAAATGCGTAATTGAATAAATCATTTATTTTTAATACGCAATAATCTAAACGGCGCCCGGTTAAAAGCAAGGGGTCGAGTCGCGTGGCGAAAGCAAGGGGGGAGCGAGTCGGTGATTGACTACGTCATCACTTCGGCATTCGCTCGGCGAGCGCGAAGGGAGATAGACGTGTGGTACGATCGCTCCGGGCGTCGCACATTAATCTACGAAAATTAAATATTCACGAACATGAATTGACGATTAATTACGTAAAGATGCCCAAATAGTAATGTTGCTCAAAACTAAGGTGTGTACTAAGAATTATATCTCAATCTTTATTACTCTTTTTCATGATTTATATTCAAATAAAGATGAATAATAAGTTATATACCCATTATATAAATGCAAACAACTTTTAAATTATAAAACATTTTGGACTAAATATAATAATGAGTATAAATAGAATTCATGTTATACATTTATAGAGATATATAAGTTAGAAGTATCTAAGAGCGGTATTCATAGTCCGTTTTTATTTCAAGACTGTCTTAAATAATGTTTTAAGACACTAATACGGCTCTCTGATTCGTGAAATCTTAAAATTGTATTTAAGACGGTCTTGAATGTAAGTTCTGACACTATGAATACCGGCCTAAGATATAATATTTGATGAGTTGCGTGCGTAACGAATTCAAAAAGTAAAACGTAAATCGTATAATAAAGTATAATAAATTGTAATATTCATCGAAGAAACGAGTATTAAAACGAGTAGATTATTTTACTAATTTTGTAATGCGCACAATATTTCGACAGTTAGACGAGCGACGCGCGACCTTGAAGTGGGGATGGCACAGGGTGGCACGGAACGGCGCGTCATGTTTACGCGTAGTTACCGTACAGTCATTGTCTTACCGAAGCTCATAGGCAGATAACCGTGTTGCATGCCGCTCTTCTTTATATCTCTTATTCCCTTTTGAAACGTAATCGCAAAAAATGCTAAATATAATACGAAGTTTTATGAATAATTAATTATACTAGCAATCGTATTATGTGAATATTCATGAAATAAAACTTTCGTATTATATCTAACATTTTTTTCGCGAAAGAAATGTGAAGAAGAGCGGCACGCGACACGACTACTTGTCTATACGAACGGTATCACACACGAGTCATAAAGAAGTCAATGTTAATATGAATACTCTCGTGCAAAAAAATCGCAATTCCTGCTTTTACAATGAATATGATTTAATAATTAATAAATTTTTTTTTGAACATCTTTCGATCCTATACGGAGATTCGTTTAAAAATTAACCGTAACTATTTATCGGTAATAAAAGAAACTTTTTTCTTTTTTATTAATCTCTAGCCTATTTCATTCTAGACTCTAATCATGTATGTCTAAGTAAAAGATTCAGCCCTTTTATCTGCTCTGACTTCATTTCGCAACGATAACGAATTACAGACGTGACATTTTCTAAAAGTTAACCGATTGTAATATAGATAATAGCTATATATTACATTTTTCAGATCATTTTCCCTCTCACGGGTACAACCCCTTGACGTGATGAGAGGGCTCCAAAGTATATTTACACGAAAAGAAAGTTTTTTTCTCAAGTATTTAAAAATTTTCAAATATATCTGAATATAATATATCTAGATAAATTTTTAGATATTGAGTAAAATCATTCTCTTCGTGTAAAAATCCAACGGGGAAGCTAACCCTCGCCGCCGATTTAAAAATGAACGAACCGCAGCCGGTTCGTCGCGTCGCGCGTATCGGGAGTGCCGTTCAAGTTATCGGACTCAAGTTACAGTCCGCGCGCGATTATATTTTATTATTCGCGAATGTTTTACGCGAGTGTCTTGTGCGAGATGTTAATCATATTCTGAGAGGAGGAGGAGGTCTGGAAGAGACATCAGGCACCGGTGGAGCAACCTTGCGGTAAATATTATTTTTTACTTGTGTAAAATTAACTTTTTTTTACTTGTTTTTAAATCATTTAATTTGACGTTGATTTAAAAATGATTATTTTTAAATCATTGTTAAATAAAATGATTTAAATAATTTTATATTCTATCAAATAATTCTATAAAATAATTATATATTCTCTAAAGTAATTATATATATTCTCTAAAACAATTATGT
>NW_017259279.1:3522169-3525592 GCF_001594045.1 Atta colombica | reverse complement strand
TCTATCTAATTAAATAATGGGTACAAAAAATTCGATGCTTACAAAAATTATATTCCCAAAATTGTATGATTATTTTTTAGCAAACTGTATGCGTTCGTATAGCAATTATTTTTTAAAGTTAAATGATTATTTCTTTACTCTGTTTTAATTTGAACTTTAATTTATGTTACAGAATCATCGTAGCGATGTTGCAGATTTAACTCCACTGTTGCGCATCGGTTGGTGAGTGATAAATTAATGTTTTTATTGAGGCAACGGATATGTAATAATTTTATTAATATGCCATACATATGTCTAAATGCATATATGAATCAATTTAATAAAAATTAACTGATAAATGTACATATAACATATATTCGTTGTCTTAAAATGGATAAGTTGTGATAGACTAGGATAAATTTAATTCTGAATTGTGGAATTTACTGTGCATACATTGTTAAATTTTAATATCACATTACATCCAATTTAAGTTATCTTTAATCCTTTCTATAAATCGCCACTGTTCAATATCTCTTAATTTAACTAAAACAATAAATAATAAATTGAATTGGAAGGAGCTATAGGAGCCAAGCTGGATGTTTATTCTAAATATATATTTATTCTAAATATATTTCTGTAAGAATAAATAATAATTAAATATAACATACGTTTCAACTCCTATTGGGTTATTTTCAATGTTCGAATAAAAACGGGTTATTCTAATCTTTCTTACAATAGAAATTTATATATATAAAATCATTCCTAAAACATATTAATGAATATGTACATATAATAGTCCCTAAAATGCATTTCTTACGTATATTTATTTATGTCTATCGTTAGCAATAATTTATATGGTAATTATTGCGAGCGATAAGCATAAACAACTATGCGTAAGAAATGCATTTTGGGAACTATATTACACATATTCATTAATTCGGTTGTGATAAAGTGCTGTATCAACTTAATGTCTATTAAGTTGATACAGCACTTTATCATCGAATAAAAGTTGCATAGAAATTTAATGCTTTTTTGTTGCTAATTTGTTGTCTATTCCCGATTTTGTTGCTCCAGTCAATTCCGAAAAAACAATGGCTAGCATAAGAATAAGTTAGCATAGCCACTCAAAAAAAAATATAAAAAAAATAAAAAAATACGACATATTCTTTTTTGTGCTAGTTTGTTGCTCACATCTCGATATTGTTGCTCTCTCCCCAATCTTCAAAAATCGCCCCTAGCCACTCCGAGTCAGCACACTACCTAAAAATTGTTAATTCTCGAAATATATCGATTGATTACAGTTCTCTGATTTTGACGCCTGTCGATGCAGTTCTGATTTATAGATAATTATAGATAATTTATTTATAGATAATTGTTTAACAATACCATTTTTTCAATATATTTTTGCTTTATAATAAAAAGCAACAAAATCTAAGAACCGTAATCAGTCGAGATATTTCGAGAATTAACAATTTATAAGTGATGTGCTAACTTGGGATGGCTAGCGGTTTTCAAGGTTTGGGGATGTTGCAACAAAATCGAATTCGTCGGGAATCGCGAGCTTTATTCTTATGCTAGCACAGCCATTGTTTTTTTCGGAAATGGCTGGAGCAACAAAATCGGGAATATAGAAACAAATTAGCAACAAAAAAGTACTAAATTTTTGTGCAACTTTTATTCGATTGTGGCTGAAGTGGCTGTGTCAGTTTAATATACGTAAATTTTTAAGTTCCTCACGAACAAATTTCTTCGGAATAACCTGCTTTAGTACTATTATTTTAAAGATTTTATATTTGTCTAAGAAAACACTGAAGAACGCGACAAAGTATATGAATAAACAGTAAATTCTATGCGCCACTTCATTCTTACATTTCTTACCGCTTCTGATTATCACGCTGCCGGGAGGCAGAAGGTCGACAAAAGAAAAAAAGAGTTGAAATGTGCGCGCCGAGTTTCCAATATCGCTCGCGTACACCTGTTCTATCTCTCCTCGGCTTCGTTAAATTCGATATTTCGCAATACGCATGAGCCTTTCTCGGGGCGCCGTGTCACGCACGTGCGTCGATGCCGTAACACGACCCACTATGACGACCGTAATATGACAACGCAGAATACCAATATCATGCGCGCGACAAAAAGATAGAAAGAAAGAAAAAGAGGAAAAAGTTTGAATGATATTTATCTTGCGACTAAATTGAGGTAATTTTCTATACCCGCGAACTACAGTTTGTTGAATCAGGATAAATACTTTCATTTTTCTAGTAACGGATGATTGCACGCGGTCCTACGAGTCTTGTCGCGTGGCGAGAATATCTCGGCACGCTTGAACGTACTTCCTGTTCATACTATTTCATTTCGTAAGAATCATAACAATCGACATTGAGCCAATTCATTTCTTCTTTGAATCATTTTTACCGCTTATTGCATCGGCGAATAATTAATGAAATCAATTTTAGAATATTTATATTTCGATTTTGTATAACAAAATTGTAGACTATATTATATAGATACAATAATCTCAACATATTACGTGTAGTAAAAAGAAATCCATTATTTTTCCATTCAATTTCATGCAAAAATAATGGATTTCTTTTTACTACACCTAATATTAATTTAATTTTGTTTAATATTAATTTAATTTAACCAAAAGATAATATAAAACATATAAAATAAATACATATGTCAAATCTTTAAATTATTGTAAATATATAAGAATTCAAATATCATTTCTTTGTGTGTCTACAAATCAACATTGATAAATGTGTTTATACTAGAAAATGACTTGAATATGACCGTTGTGAAGCCTCTAACATTAAAAAAAATTAATATTTATATAGCTCATTCAATTACTTATTATGTGCACATGCATGCACTTTCAATATTTTGCACTTTCAGTAAAAAAGTTATTTGAAAAACAATTTTAGGGAGACTAACATTACAGTAATTCCCTTCGAGCAAATTAGATTGAAAAAGTTTTAATCGATAGATTTTCGTTTACATACTTCGAAATAAATCGATTTTTCATTTGCACAGCTATAGTTAAAAAGTTATTAACATTTCGAATTAAAGTTTCGAGAACAATCAACTTCGGTAGATAAATTCAAATCTTACAATTATTATATATTCGAAATGGCATAAATCGATAAGTTTTCGTTTACACATTCCGAAACATATCGACTTTTCGGAATGTGCAAGCAAAAATCTTCTATTGGTACCATTTCAGTGTCATTTCTTTAGAACTCGAGTCGAAAATGTACTCTTTGCAGCATGAAGTTAGTTCAACATTTATATATTAATAATTTTTTGTACTAAAAATTAGTACGCTAAATTTTCAATTTTAGTTTTGTAGCAAAAAATGAAGAATTTTTTTTCATTTTCATAAGGAACATGGAATTATGAAAAGTGCTGAAACTGCTATTTTTTTTATATTAATAGAGAGAGAAA
>NW_017259279.1:3496405-3522069 GCF_001594045.1 Atta colombica | reverse complement strand
GAGAGAGAGAGAGAGAGAGAGAGAGAGAGAGAGAGAGAGTCGTGCTATAACTTTATAAATCTTTATAAAAAGTTACATCTTCATTCTTATTAAAACTATTTAAAAATATAAATTGCTTTTTCATTATAAAAGAGTTTCCACTCTGTCATTTAATATATACTGCGTATCGCATATAAATCATTCGCTTTTTAGTTTCATCTAATTGCGTGCATTCTATTGGTAAGCAATATCACTGCAGAAAAGATAAACCGACATAATTCAAGGTAGACGCGTGTCGTTAAGAAGCAAACGGCAATACTTTGTAAAGAGGCTTCCGTTTTAATAAACAACAGGAATCCATTATAGACAACACCTTCCAGCACAATGTATTTAATGACCACAACGATAGCAATGTAACCAAGTCTACACACAACACATAAAACACACACACACACACACACGCGCGCGCGCACGCATAAACACACATGTCACTCAGTTTGCTCCGCGTGTATGCGTACGCGTGTCGTAACACACGAATACCATGCAAGGGCATGTATGATGGTTTGTGCACCTTATGCTCACTCTCACCATATCTACACAGCATCGCACCGCGCCATATACTGGGTGAATAATTTTTTTAAAGATAACACTGTCAATAGCCATCATGTCTTTAAATGTTTTTACTCGGTGTAAACGATCATCGGCATCGTTTATTTCACAATCTGTTTATCATTTCTTAGATGAAAAATATGTTTTCTTTTCTAATGTTTAATTATAGTATTGATCATATTGATGAAAATAAAATTATGTAATTGCAACGTTAGATGTAATCAATGTTACGATGCATAATATTGCAATGTAATAACATATTTATATTTCTCTACGTATATCTAATCAAACAATTTTGATTGAAAAATGCAAATCAAATAAATGCAAATCAAAAATTATATAAAAGTAAAATAAGATTTAAAAAAATGAAAAAAAGCATTTTTTTTATCCATGAGACACCCGTTAGATATTATCTTGATTTCTTACGGTACGTGGGTTAGGTGTATCTACCTGTCCGAGGCCCCTCCCAGCGCACCTGTAGTGAAAAAGGGTCAATAGCACACACCGAGAACACATCCTGCGAAAGTCTGGACCGGGATGTTGTGCTGAAAGCTCATCGCGGCGGAAAAATGTTGGTCGACAATACTTTTTCTAGCAGCCGGCCAGAACACTCGGGTATCGAAAAAGTGTGTAAAGAAATAATAAAAAAAGAAAATCAAATTGGAAAATTAAATTGGCTCCTTTTTTTATCGCATTATGAATAGCGGTGCGTTTTTCTACTCATTCTCGCGCCTTGTATCGGCGCGACGTCATCATTCGTTATCTTTCAACGAAAACAAAATTTGCCGAAATAAACACGCCACGATAATCCGTTTCGATAAAACTGTGAGAAACGATAGAAACCCTCTAACGTTTATACAATGATATTTCATGAATTACATAACATCAGACCGATATTGTATAAAATTAAATCTCGTGTTCACGATGAGATGTTCTCACCATTGAATCGTCATAAATATCGATTTCATCGTTCATTATCAAATTCCAGGCATTCGTCTTGCGACGAAACTTAGATTAAACTATAGTTTCTTTAGTAAAATTTTACAAACAAAATCGTATATCATCATTTAATGTTGTTCGAGATGAGGTGATTGAAAACAAAATATTTCATATTTCCAGATACGATATGATATTCATTTTTAATTTTAACTAAGCATAATAATTAACAAAATGTCACACAATGTATATTTAAAATTCTTTACATTTCAATAACTTTTATTAAGTTTCAAATTTTTATTTAAATTTTTATCTTTATTTTTGTTTAAAATCTATCAAAATAACAACACAAAGTCTTATCGAAAATTTTTTCGCAACATTATTAGGATATAAAAATTTATTTCTAGATTTGTTTTTTGTATGTTTCCTAAACAACAATTTGTGCATAATCTGTTCAATTCAAACTATCTTGTTTCAAACAATCTGTAATTACTTTTCTATTATATAAGTGTGCCGACAGGATAAATAATTTTTTAATAGATATTTCATAATATATTCACTTTAAAAGAGGGCGACGACTCGTGGGAGGTGAAAGACCGTCACGGACGGAATCACGGCAACGCGGACGAACTGACGAGAAGCGGCGGTCGAGGAAGTAGTAAAAGAAGTTTATTGGACGCCTTAATGACGTAATAGTGCGGGTGCCTCTCGTGAAAGACGCGAGAAGAGTTGCAAGAGTGTCTCCCAAAGGCGATCCGAAACCGGCCTGAGCCGCGTTATAATAAGGGCGGTGCGATCGCCATCGTAAAGTCGACAAAATCGTTAAATTCGTGGTACCGCTCATTCGCTTGCCCCCCTCTTTCCGACTCCTCTCTTTTCTGACCGATACTTCGTCGTTATTCTTCGTATATGCACACAAAATTACTCAGAGAATGATGTGTGAGAGAGAGGGGCCCTTCTCTCTTCTCGCCCCCGGAGAATTCAGCGATTACATGACGTGTATTCGCATATGTATGTCTCTTTCGGCCGACAATCTGAAGCACCTCTGTCTCTTTCTCGTTCTCCGAGGAGAGAATCTATCATGCTGAATCGAACGAAATTCGATGGTACTCGAGGTACGAATCTTGACTGAATACGCGCAATGAAATTGCTGCCCCGATAGAATGCTTTCTCGTTTTGTACATTTCAACGAAGCCATTACTGTGGTATTTGAGGGTTTGCGCCTCCTTTCACTGCTATATACACTTGAGAATTTAAAAAATATTTGAACAGTTAAGATTTCTTAAATATGTAAATGTTGAACGTTTGTGTGTATATGGATGTTTGATTGGTCATTTCGGCATCTAAGTGTTTAATTTCAATATTTATAAATTATTCGAGCATTTCAGTACTAATATATTGTATATTAGTGATATAATAATCGTTGCTTCATTGTTTAAAGAACAAAATTTGCGATATTCAAATATTTATTTTACATATTTATGTGTTGTTTTAACATCTGAAAAATCTGAAAAGATCTCTACGCTTTGCTGGATTTCGAGGTTCTCTTTATTGTCCGAGTATGCGATGCACCGAAATTGTTGTAACGAGCGCTGTTAAGGCTTCTTTCGCTGGAACATAACGGACAGTGGTTAGGCTTTATGGACGAAAACATAACGGAATTCATCCCAAGGCAACTTTGAGTATAACATGAGCATAAGTATTGGTTTCTACGACTTCGAAGACTTCGGAATTACCTCTGTTGTTTATGAGAACAATGTGGCAACAAAACGCATTGCCACATTGTGTGGAGTGATATTTCTCGTACAATTATGTAATTTCTTGTGGTATAAAATTATTACAAAATTATTAATAAGTCATTAATAAATATACAATAAATGAGTGTTGTGCTCCAAAAATTTTTTAATTCTAATTTTAACACAAATATGTATTTTGTGGATATTTTTTTATATTTCACAAAAGGAGAGAGCATTGTAGAAACAATTATTTTCTTATCAATCGTAATAGGTATCTTATCAACATGAATCTTTTTGTCAAAATTGTGCTTTAGAATATATTCAGCCATCTATATCTTTTTCTCTTCTTCATCATCTCCGAAGTGAACGAAACGTTTGCTATCGGTCGATGCTATCGATTGCAGCGTATTCACCACGAGTCCTTGGACACGTGAAAGAAGGTGGAAGGTGCGTGCTGCACGCAGCGAGAAAACCTGCGTTATAATGAACGCACGATCCATCTTGATTTCTTCGCCTCCTTTCACTTTCGACAATCTCTTCGGTTTCGCCCGCGGGACATGGGAGAGATCGACTCTCGATATATGACAACGATGGATCGTGCAAAAAGCTTTTATTCTATGCGCACGTATTTGCTATGGTACTAATGTTAAGTCGAGTTCAATTTTTGCAAAAAAAAAAAGAACTTGTAAAATTAGAGTTACACCCAAAAATCGCATAGCGTATTATATAGGCTAAATCATTATGACAACTTTATGTTGGATGCTCATTGGATGCTCCAGGAAATCTTACGCTAGCTATATATTTTGTGTGCCATATTGGATTTATATAGATTGTTACGTACTATGAATTCCTTCTTTTATCAGTGACACCAATATTTCAAACATCTAATACGTACAATTCAAATCGACGATAAAATAAAGATGGTGTAGCTGTATTTTCAAATATTTTTCAATTTTATAATCATATTGTACAAATGAAAATTTTGATCATCAAAATAATCAATTTTTACTGTTCAATATCCATATATTCTCGTTTTCGATAACTGAATATTCGTGATGTGAATCAAGTATTTAAAAAATTCATGTATTCCCAACAATTAATCTTAGATTTTTTTAATCTTAAAATGATAATAAATTCAAAAAATCTCGATGCAAAATATCTCTGGAAATTTTGAAGATCAGTCGCAAAGAACACAACCGCGGTGTTCATTTCAGGCCGAACCTAATTTGTTGCTTCCGCTCGATGCGTGACGGACGTGTGTCTGAGAAGCCGATTCGAGTTGCTCGTTAAATTATCTCATTATAATCAGCAAGCTTTCGATCGATCTTTGAACTATCTCTTTTCTTCTCTCTTAGCTGGGCGCGACACGACGATGCTTGGAGAAATCACGGCTGCTGAATAGACGTCCCTCACGGAACAACCGCAAGAAAATTAGCATAGGAAATTGCGCGGCGCGCGGCGATGAGAATCTTAAAGCGTGATTTGTCTTCGCCGGTCATCCACGCGCCAGGCGCGGTAATCAATATACGAGGTGCCGCGATACAAAATTATGCAATTAAGCTCGCAGCGACTCTTGAGAATTGCAAGCGACGTACTTGACAAACAAGCTCCATGCTAGAACTTCCGGTATCGTGACATTGTAAATTAATCTCTTGTCTACTGTTTTTTTTTCCTTTTATTTCTACACCGAAAGAATTTTCTCTTAGAATTTACCCTGAAAATATAGTTGTGATACAATACAATATTTTAAAGCTTTTTACTATATACTTTAATAAAATTAATTAAATTTATTTTATATTTTATTGTAGTTTTATTAATGAATAAGAGAGACTTACATAAAATTTTTCAAAATACAATGTTATCCCACAAATACTATTTCAGGGTAAATTCTAAGAAAAAATTCTTTCCATATAGATATTAGATAAATCCAAAATCCCTCTATATAGTAGTAGTATAGTAAATTTTTTACGTAGTAGATATTTTTTATCTAATATATTTTTCTTTTAAATTGATTAAGCATTTTTAAGGAAGTCTTTCTCTTTTTTCCCTCTTTTGTTTCTCTATCTGTATCAATTTACATTTATCACTTTCAAATATATATTTATTAAACTTTAATAAAATGATGATATAATTCAAATTATTACTGTAATAACTTGTATATTTTTATGTATTATCGATGCCTAATGTAAATGTTCGTAACATTTGTTTCCATACACGGAGAAAAATTCTTGATTGAATTAACTGGAATTCTAGAAAATGAACGGTTCAGTATTCTGATTAAGTCTAATAAATTTCTGTTTAAATCTACTAAAATTCTAGTTAACCAAGGAAATTCTGAATGTTGGTTATCTCAACTAGAATTCTAGTAGATTTAATCAGAATTCTACATTATTCATTTTCCACCAGAATTCGAGTTAATTCAACCAAACATTTTTCTCCGCGTTCATACTCAACATACATTGCTCTTTAACAAATTTCATTTTCGAGTAGAAGTCGCAGTCGGTCCGTCGCGAATAATCGAACAACGATAACGTCACCTATTATGACAACATCGATCGTTATACGAATCGGTCGGAATCCAGTGGGAGAGGTTTTTTTTGTTAAGGCGAGCTCTCTCGCGCTTAATTTCTTGTTCCCGCATGCACGACCTCTTCCATGTCCGTCTGTTCCTTCGGAATCGATTTACGAGCAAACGTCGTTGCATCAGTGCTCTGTGGTTACCACCGCGTGTTGGCGCGTGTACGCACACACTATACGTTTCTCGTCCACGCGAGAAACGTATAGGCGAGGCGATATACCGTGGTACGCGTACTCGGTGGGCAAGTGGCCTTACAAGGACGTGCTACACGACACGGCGGCTGCGAGAGTATCGCGCCGTATAGTCCTGAATGTGCTGCACGGCGATAACCACTCACATAGAGCAACGATTTACATGCGTGCGTACGCATATGCGTGCAGGTTACACTGATGCTGGCACATATGTATATACGCGTACTGGTAGGTCGGACTTGCATATCACGGAGCGACTCGAGAGTTATCCGCAACGGCACGTGCTTAAAGCGTCGGTAAAATTAGTCAGTTTTCTCTTTAAAGAGCCAAAGATAACGACACCTATGAAGAAGCAAAAATAATTATTTATAAAGTTTTTTAATTAAATATTTTACATTGATTTGATAGATTTGACACGAGCGAATCTCCTTTTAGTATATTTTATGAAGAGATATGAAATGTGTATGTATAATCAAGTTTCATATCAATCTTATGTTATTAGAGTTATTAGAGTTAATTTAATATTGAATTTGGAAGATAGATAACAGGATATTATTAATACGTATTTCATGACTTTTTCCACGCAAATACAAGGATTTGTAACATTTTTTTTAAGATACAAGAAGCAAAAGATAGAAACAAAATAGATTTTTATTGATTATATTGTATAATTATATTAAAAGAAATATTTAAAAGGAGAACGGAAAATAAAAACAAATCGCATACTTTTCGCGAAAAAATAAGCTTTCATTGCAGTATAAGAATGATAATAATGCCGAAGGAAATGCGAAGTAGATGACGCTGATTAATAAATCAAACGAATGTTCGTCTGAGAATAAATAGGGTACGGCGCGCAATCGCCGGTCGAATAATGAAGTCTTTTTTCTTTAAATGTACTTTAATTGATACTTAAATCGTCTCTGTCCGAGATGCGCTCCAAACTATACGGATCGTACAATCATCGAGCGGGCGGACATGTTTCGTGCGATAGGTAACTTCAGCCACGGTAGACCCGTATTTAAAATTTTATTTTGGTGAGAGTGCGAAGCAGAAAAGGAAAGAGGAGAATAAGAGTAATCCGCGTATGAGAGTACTCGAGGAAGAATCATATGAAGGCAAAAATTACAGCACGCATAGAAGAGGTACGCGGAAGAGGAAGCGATTTATATAATTAAAACGAATTCCGCACCGCAACTACGCCGCGATTACGATGAATCGAATATTTAACAATTCCGAGAATACTTTTTGTCATAAGAAGTGCGAATTTCCGCTCATCATATATATTTGAAGAAATATGGATGTTCATAATATCGGACATTATTTAAAAAATGGGAAGTAAATTAAATTTTATGATTAAATTTAATTATTTATAGCTAGATAATATTTCCGTTTTAATAATTTTTTTTTAATTAAATATTCATGTGATTTTATTTGATTAAGGAACGTCTTCTTATGATACAAATATTTTATTAATCTGGAAAATATGTATATGTCGTTTTTCACTGTAGGCACAAGAATATGGAAATAAATAAATATTTATTTATTCGCGTGCTCTTGTGCCAATTAAAATCACATTTAATCATATCAGTTTCAGAAGAAAATTTGATTATTCTGATATAATAAACATAATAAGAACACTGAGAAAAAATATAGGTATTTAATTTTAATAACTAATTGTTTGAATAGTACTATTATGACATTTATTTACACAAAATAAATATAACAATCAAACCAAATTAATGGTTCTTGTACCAAATAAATATACTTTTATATTTAGTAAATATAACTAGCACTATTCAAACAAATACTTTTTAATACTTTTTAGTATTTTTCTCTATCTTAATCTAAATGTTTTAATATGATAAATACTCCAGTAAGACCACAATCAGAAAGGAATGCAGAAATGACTGCAAAAAGTACGAATGTGCTGTCAGTAACAGCAGGAAGAGGAAACACGCGCAGTGCGAGAATTTTTCCGGAAAAGTCGAACGATGACTCGTTCCTTCTTCGTTCGCTCAACTCACTTCTGTACGTTCCCACTCGCGCGATCCGCACGTGTAAAAGAGACTGCGGGAGCAGTTTTTGCCGTAATCTTCGCGGCTCGTTTCCGCCGCTACGACCACAGAATTCGCCCGAGAAGAGCGATTTTGCGCCGAGACGCCACACTGCGGCGCGGTACGCCTCACCGGCGACGCTGATCGTCGCGCGGTAAGCAATTTCGCAATTTCCGTGATAATCCGCGTTGCAGAACAGGTCGAACGTCGGCGAATGTATCATGTATGCGCGGTACCTGCTATCTGGGCCTGATAAATTCACCAGCAATTTACGATCTAGTTAGAGGGAGGACGGTTGGTCTCTCTGATCGCCAAATGCGTTACTTTTCTACCTGCGTCTTATGACCATGTCCCTCGTAAATATCATCGACGTTCGCTTTTCTGAGCCGATAAAGCATCAGCGTCTACATCAAAATCATCGTGAAACGATAAAACTTAACGGTATCGTAAGGCGCGTGCACGTCCTGAATTGATGTGAATTGGTGTTTACTATCGCTTAATTAGCGCGTACGATTTATGAGTTGATCCGGCTCTTGAATCTGTGACGGAATTTTGCTAGGTAACTAATGTATCGCGATCCAGAACATGATTGTAGAATACCAAATAAATGTCCATTTGTCTATTTATTTACGTTTATCTATACTTTTATCTCGCAATAAAACTTCAAGAATTTTATTTTGCCAAAAGTGGCTATAATTCGGATACTAAGAAATAATATTCGAAGAAATTAATAGATATCTATTATCGCATCTCATAAAAGAGTAATTCAAAGTTCTCGTAACTTGATTCATCTAGATATTTAATTACTTATTTTTGTCAAAAATTGGCAATTTTACTTTAAAATCAACTTAGGTTATTTTTTATAATTTCAAATATTCAAAGCTTTGAAAGAATTTGAATTTTCGAAGTTAATTTCGAATCTTCGAACTTTAATATTTTCGATGTTTCGAAGCACCTTAAACTTTGAAAATTCAGAGTTAGCTTCTAAAATTCAAATTCTTGGAAGATTCGAATCTTCAATTCTAAAATTAAAGCATAATTAAATAATATTCAGTACGCACTGAGAAAAAAATATAATTAATTTTAATAAATATTTAGTTCATACGACCAACTAAACATTTACTTACAGTAAATATTATAAATACTTGTTCAATAAAAAAAATGATTGATTAATTAAATCAAATTAATTTCTTGTATCAAATAAAATATATCTTTATATTTAATAAATTTTATTTAGTTGATAGTATTCAACTAAATATTTATTAATTATTGATATAATTTATTTTTTTTTCAATGCGGATATATTTTTTTAGACTCGCAACACAAATAAATGTAAATAAAGACTAACGTAAGTGAAAATTTACTTGGTGGGCATATAAGAATCACATAGCCATCATATTCCATACACGAAAGAGGTCAAGGAAAAGCATACTTCAAAACGGCGCGGCGATAGTAAATACGAGTGCCGGAAACATGCATTTAATCGACTTGATTGGTAAATACCGACGCGTACTATCGAATGGCATTGTCCGAAGCTTCGTGGTTCCTTCACATGGTGAAAGTCGCAGAAGTTTCGCGAGCGGCCCGTCACAGAAGAGACGAAGGTACGTGACAATGGAGAAGACTGTGCCCTCGCCTATCGAGTTGCAGTGGCAATAACCATAAAACCTATTGGTCGCGATGTATTTACATTCCATCGTCGATACCTGCAAGAGAAATGCCTCAACGTAGGAGTGAAGGAAAGAATTGAGAAGGAAGATGGAAAGGCACAACTTCGATCATATACCGGAAGCCAAGTTTTTCTTCGACCGAAACATTCCGAAGCGAGAAACATCCGGAGAAACGCGAGCGCGTAAAAATAATTGTCGGAAGTTGAGTATTAGTAATGCGCAATCGCCTACTGCAAGAATGTAGATCGAAAATTTCTATCGTGATTGCATTCATCGTAAGTTATATGATCATGCAATATGAGAGAAATTGTCCAAGGTAATTAAACTTTGTTGATTTACGTTGTCATTTATTGATTTTTATGAATAAATATTTCTCGTTAGAAGCGATCCTATAAAATTCAAAAGACCAATATTTTAGATATCAAAGATAAATGTTTTATCTGTGACTTCATCTCATAGACACGATTTCTCTCCTATGGAATTTTATCAGTATTATCTCAGATTTAAATGCCATCAGACACGCGTTCTGTATGAAAACATAGCATGCGGTTTCATAATAAGATAATATTACACAGCATCATTTTATGTGTCACAATTAAATCTGTATGCGCGCATGGATCATTTATATCACTAAACCCGAGCCTTTATGCAACATTACGCGCTAATTAACGGTAAAATATGATGTAATAACTTTAGATGCACCGTATCGCATGCTACATTGAGCAAGTAGCGCGCGTACCGACACTACCGCGCCCGGTTCTGCCGAGTCCGCCGCGGATGGGATCGCTCAAAATCGTATTTAACCGTAATGGTCAATGGCTGGCTGTGATTAGAGGGCATTACCGAGTAGCGTCGAGAAAGAGAGAGCGCGGGGCCACCCACCAACCTCAATCAACCTCTCGAGAGCGAGAGCACTAGCTATTTCTTTGTCCTTTTTCACTAGAAGGAGAGAGATAGAGAGAGAGAGAGAACTCTCCTGATACTCGCCTCTTTCATGGCGATTGCTACGACTCTATAACCGCCCTGGCTGCCACAACCATCGCCGCTCATCCTCCGAACGGCGAACGGAACGAAAGCGAGCCGAACCCACTTCAACAACAGTGCGTACAGATACTACACGATTCGTACTTTGATGCATCTCTTCTTCCCACCGCGAAAGTGAAACCCGGATTTATTCCATCCTTTATTTTCCGAAAGTAATAATTATACTCTGAGAATTCGAAAGTAATGGTTTCAAACTTTTAAAGCCATCTTTTATCAGTTTTTATTCATCGCTAAAGATTTTATAGACTTATTGAAAGGATTTGCAAGTGTGAATAAGAATATGTCAAATGTAAAAGTCAGAGAGTCATTGATTTAATAAGTAAGACGAGATATTATATTCTATCTATATTGATTCGTTCTCATTTGAGACGAATACTTTAACAGTATTTTCAAATGTAGTATTTATAGAATGAAAAATAATGAGAAATGAAAATATGATCTTTTTAAAGTTCGATTAATTAATCTGGATGTATTAGACGTACAGTCTCTGCGAAGAAAATTAAATTTGAGAGTATGTTTAATATTTATACTTCAAATAAATTATATATACATTATATATGAAAGTTGTGTGAATATATTTTTTGTTTAATAACGTATTTTTGTAATATATTTATTTTATTTGTTATTTTTATTGTTAAAAATAAATATTTTTTAAATGATAAAAAAATTTACATTTCTCTTTTATAAGTATTTTAAACAATCAAAATAATTTAAATTTCACTGCGATTCACTGATTAGTTACAAAGACATAGAACAAATAAATATTTTGTTTATTTACCGGACAACTAATTTATCGTAATGTAACTCTACGTAAATAATCTTTCATACATAATATACTAATATTAAAAAATTGAAATTTTTATCATTTTATAATACATTTCCATATTTTTATTATAGCACAGATTTAAAAAATATTATTATTCATTAAAATAACTTATATGATCCAGATAGATAAACCGTCATCAAATTTTTCATATTATTTTTAAACGTGATTTAGAATAATCTAATTTTTTTCATAATTTTATTATCATTTTGAAAATATTATAACACACACATCGTTAAGATTGAAGAAAATAAATCTATGCTAGAATTCAATAAAGAATCACATTATGTTTTATTCGTAGGTTGCGAATACGCTTGAAAAGATTTGCATCGCGATAAAAGTCACTAAAGTCCATGAATATCGACGCTTTTCGAAGGTAAAAGGCTACTCTCTTTCGACAGTCCTTAACTCGTTGTTCGAAACGACTCTGAAATGGCTGATTCGATCGCTTTAGTAAGGTCGTATCTACCGATATAGCTCTAACCTCGCGATTTCGATCTCGAAGCTTCCCGATGAAACAGCGAACTTTATCGGCAATATTTTAAATCCCACGGGCACGTACGCGTTCGTCGACTTTTACACCTGCGCGACTTACACTCATACCTTACGCCTTCGTGTAGTCGAGCATATTTACTGTTTAATATAAAATCGTATCGGTAAATACGTGCACAAACGTTTATGCGAGTGGTCATACTTTAGTGAAACGGATAAAGAAACGAAAGGAAGTAAGAATCGGAGAGTCGCGAATTAATAGATATTGGCGCAGATATCATTATGTGAAAGAGCATAATATAAAAAAAAAGTGTCCTAAACGATTATATCGCAACTTTAAAATCTAAGATACAATCAAAAAATATAGGTAATACATGAACAAAAAATAATAGAGTTCAATATATCAGAAACCATGCTTATCAGAATATCTGGTTTCTAATCTGACTCTTTAAAATCTTTGGAGTGAAGTCTAACTTTAAAGAATGAAATCTTACTCTTAAAAACTGACAATTGAACTACTCTTTTTTAATACTGTCAATTGTTATCACTCTTTATAATTAGATTCAATTGTCACTCTTTAAAATTAGATTCCACTCCGAAATTTTAGAGAGTATAGATTCACTAAGAAAAATGTCTGGTTAAATTAATTAGAATTCTAGCTGTCGAATCAGAAAGTTCTGGTTAAACCTATTAAATTCTAGTTGAGATAACCATAATTCTGATTAATCTAATCAAAATCTTTTGATTCGTCCATTTTCAAAGAGTTATTTATTAATTTATTATTCCCTGTTCCTGCTTTTCATTTATGCATTAGACTTCTAAATCTGTTGTAAATATTCTATAAGCTAAATCATCTCTGTATAAGATCTAGAGAAGGGAAGTCTTGTCGTGAATGAGAAATAGATACACTGCTGTGACAATTTTCACTGCATATAACTATCTCTTTATTGCAATATTCTTACATTTGCCGATCGAAAACGGTATGAGATAAATGAAATCAGTAAAATGGAATCAGTAGAATGGAATCAGAATCTATAATAATAAAATAGATTCATATCTATCTGTAACAATCACCGGTAGCATGTTTCCAGTTTACTAGTTCCTTGGACAATTTTAGCACCTTGCAGCTGCGAGGTAGCTGTAAGACTTTATTTACACAAGTAATCTCAGAGCAAGTAAGTTGCGAGTCGCATCGTGCGGGCACGGCGCCGATATCGAGCGGTAAAGATTATAACAAATGGCGTAGCGTGCACAGCAGTAATTAATTAAACGCAATAGCATTGAAAAGAAAAATATACAATGTATACTAGAGATAAGAGGTGATATATAGTTGGCGAGAAATCGAAAGAAATGCCAGTGGTAATAAATTTTGAGTGACTCCTTGCACGGCAAACAAATATCATATTTCTCTCTGGCATATACGGGTTACGTTCTTGTTACATTTGAAACGTTCTTTAGCTCGATGTTTTGAAGTTTAAAGCCATCAATTAGACTGTTCAATTATCTATTGAATACCTTTTTGGTATTTAAGGAATAACAAGGATAGAGAGATCATCGAATTGGAACTTTATAATTTCAAAATCTAAGGACGTAGCTTCCATATCTTTTTTTAGATTAAAAATGCATATTTGTATACATATTAATTAAAATAAAATTATAAAAGAAATTAAATTGAATATGTAAGATCTAATATATATTTATTTTTTGTGCATTCTCTCTCTCTCTCTCTCTCTCTCTCTCTCTCTCTCTTGCAGACGAGAAAATAAACAATTATACTGCATACATATTGTTATATATCTTCAACTAATCTTTATCCTTTCAAGGCAAGGTCTATGAAATGTTATCTCTATCTCTGTAACATTCTTTCACAGATTCATTGCCTCAATTTAAGATAAAAGATAATTTGACTCACGTTATGATGAACAGCAGCGCAATTGCATCGCTAATATAATAATCTGCAATATTAAAAAATATATAAATTCAAAATGTTCACACGTACAATAATATATCAAATAAATATATTATACGTTTTGAATTTTGTTTTGTTAAATAAATATCAACGACGAAATGATCACTTCCCCAAAAAATTTTTATTCTAAATACGAACTTTTACAACATTGTTACATAAAACAATTGTTTTATAACTTTTTAACACTTAATAACTTTTTAAAACTTTTATAACACTTTATAAATAAAAACCTCCAAAAAATAATATAAATAAAGATTAAACGATTCTAAATATCATAAAATGTGTAAATAATAAATTATATTCACCCATATGGTTGTTTCATCGTCTGATGTCTCTCCAGGCTTCCTTTTCCTAAGATTCCTTCAAGTTCTCTTAGATTCCTTCAGATTGTTTCCTCTCATTGTCGGACACATATATACACATACATATAACACAATAATCTCTTGCAACGCTCAGTTGATTACAATCACGCCCGAAGTAATCATTAGGATATGACGATCCCGTGACACTTTGCACGGGCAATCCCGTCATAACGAGCGTTTACGACGAAAGGATAACGACGAAAAGAAAGTACCATGAAAATACCACAAAGAGCTGAGAAAGAAACTTACACTCGCGACGTTCCCTACCGAGAAACTAATATGGCGAAAGGACGCCGCGGAAATCGCGGGAGAGCCAACTTTACGTGCTAAAAATGATTATCTACCGTCGCAGTGTGATACGCCTGTTGCGCCATTTAGGTGATACTAATCGTGCACTTTTCGTACTTTTTTGATCTAGGTATGTTTGTATTTTACGATTGCTTCGTTATATAAAGACAATGAATCATATTATTGATCGTCATTTTATTGATTGATATCGAACAGCACATTCTGATTGCGAAAATTCCCATAAAGTTTTAATAATTGCTAATTTACGAATATGTATCACGCGATCGTTAATTAAGCTAACTAAGCCACTCTCAACATCAATCTCTAAAAATTTTTTACTCGCAATGAAAAAATAATGCAAAAAAGATATTTAATTCGAAGCTACGATCGATTCACTGTTATCCGCAAGCAAACATAACAGAGGAGAAACTAACTGACGGACGGACTTCTCGGAAATTGCGAATAGCCAACTTCACGCGTCAAAAGTGATTCCTGTTGCGACAACGCTACGCCTGTTGCACTTAAATTACATTTTTTGCACTTTGCAATGTAAATAGCTCGCACTGTTTTATGACGATTGATATCTCTCGCGATTGTAACATAAAGATTCATGATACAATGTGAGTGTCATTCAATCAAAACACAATGTCGAGTCGATCGTCGTTTTATCAATTGTTGGATGACACAGATTTTAATCACATGAATTTCTGCAAAATACGTTCAAATTTCCAATTTAAGAATTGCCAATTTAAAAATATTTTATAAATGTTTCATATTTTCAAAATGATAACAAAATTATGAAAATATTACAGATTATTTTAATTATGTTTAAAAATAATACGACAAATTTGGTGACGGTTTACATCTGAATCATATAAATCATTTTTATAAATAGTAGTATTTTTCTGTACTTTAATAGAAATATATGGAAATGTATTATAAAATAAATGATAAAAATCTCAATTTTTTAATATAAATATATGATGAATATATTCAAAATTATTCACATAGATGCATACTAATTATCCAGTAAATAAACAAAATATTTATTTGTTCTATATCTTTGTAATTAATCAATGAATCGCAATGAAACTTTGCATAAATTATTCTGAATATTTAAAGTACTTATAAAAGATAAATCTCTTAATCATCTTTAAAATTTTAATTTTTAATAAAAATAATAACAAATAAAATAAATGAACTAAATGTATTATTAAACAAAAATATAATCTTATTCACACAATTTTCATATGTATATAGTTTATTTGAAGTGTAAATATTAAATATATTTTCAAATTTAATTTTCTTTGTAGGGACTGTATGTCTAATACATTCTTAAGGCTAGAACATAAACATTTGCAGAATAAAGATCGCAAACACAGATTTTTGCATAATTTATATGCATAGTGTATATCAGCCAATCAGAATCCTTCCTTTCCATTTATTTCACAGAAAAAAGGAATTGATTGATTTTCTTATATACTATGTGTTATGCAAAAGTCTGTGCTGCGGCATTTAATCGCATAATGCATTAAGAAAATCAATCAATCACAGTTTTTTTATTTCGTAAAAGGAAGGAAACGAAATACTTTGACTGGTTCATTTTTTAATGCATTATGCGTTATGCGTTATACAAAACTGATTTATTAAATAATTCCACTCTTATTATTTATTTCGATTATCGAATTCGTGTCACACAATCGTCATATATCTAATCGACGGAATACGATGATCGCACGATAGATTCCAATAACACTTAGCACTTTTGCGCGACACGCAACACGCACTTTGCTGTAACCGCGATCGAACAATACCAACATCTGCACAATCCAATTGTTCTTTCATTATTTACTCCCTACAGTTAGAACTACTTCCCTAGATATTAATATACTCCTTTAAATGTATATTTCCAGAAATGGAGCAATTCTATAAATAATAAATCGAGCGTAAGATAATAAATAGATCTTAATTCTCTTTCTGACGCGAGAGATTATTTTATTATCTATTATGAGATTATAAGTTTGCTAGATTTTGCTAATTTTTAAAATAAATTCGGATACACACTACATGACGCTTTTGAGTTCGGAATCGCTAATTCTATAATAAATAAGCCCATGAAAATTCTTACTCTTTATACTTTATGATATTTAGTTAATAAAATTTATGGTTATTTAAAATATGACGAACATTAAAATTCGAAATATGGAAAAACTGTTGACTTTATTCATATCAATCAATACTCATTCGCTATTATATCATAATAATGCGACAATACACGGACAATACCCGCGCTGCTGCCTGCTCGAATCTCTGCGAAATGCGAATGGTTCTCAGGTAACTGCGCATGATAAACAATCGCGGCCAGTGCGACCGAGAATCCGACAATTTACGTTTTTCTATCTTCAAATGAACAAACTCATCTTCTTTACGAAATGTATAACAAAATAATGGTGCCTTCCATTTAATGATACAAGTCGACACAAAAGTCGTTTTATTTATCTTTGCATTCCACGAGTAACAAAAGCAAATGATATTTGTTGTTGTTGTATGTAAATGGCATCCAATACTGTGAGTGTACATTTCTTTCGCAGTATTATTTTGTTTTGTCATACATCAAGCATCAGTGTAGTTGCGTTTAAAATTCACGTGATTATACTTCCACTTCTCAATCAAATACAAAATCATTTCTAATAATTTCCTAGGCGATATCTAACGTCTGGGAAATAAAATAAAGGATGTGCGACAATAGACCTTCGGCGAAATTATTTAAACGAGTAAATTCGTAAACAGTAGATTCGCTTTGCTTGAAATCTTTAAAAATGTTGATATTATTAAGGAGATCTTAAAGTCATCTGTTTCATCGATAATTTTTAATATAATTTTTATTTGTTATAATAGGACTTATACACATACAATTTATGTGTCATTGATACATCATTACTATAGCAATATCGCATTCACATGTAAAAATTTTGCAACTAATTTTTCATCTTAAATATCTAAACTTAATTTTTAAGAACTCAATATTATTTGTCATGTATCTCTAGTCTAAACAAATGAAGATTATTATATACGTATAAAGTATAAAACTTGTATATATAAAGCAAATATTTTGTTATGAGTTGATAGTAAAAATCGATAATAAAACAACAATTTTCTAACTTTGTTTTAACATAAAGTTGATCGATTTGGGCTACACCGTTTATACTTTAATTGTGTGGAAAAAAATGTTTAATCTATGTACAGTGAATGCAAAAAGTATTCGTACAGAAAAAATATTAAAAAAAAAAAATTTTATTTTTAAAAAGTAAATATTCTTCAACGAGAAATGAGTCATCGAATTGATGAATCAATATCGATACGATGATTTCAACGCAAATTTGATGTCAATTTGACGTTTAATTGACGATCATTTCTTGCTGTGTAATTAACAGTTTATTTATAAAGAATAAAATAGACTGTATGTTTCTTAAAATTATATATACCAAAAAGATGTATATTAATTCTAGAAAATATATCATCTGAAAAATAAGCGAAAATTAAAAATTGTATTGTTTGGATGCTCAAAAAGTATTCGTAGTTGAGAAATTTAACTTCTAAAATCAAGAATATGCTCATGTTAATATAAAAATATAATTCATTGTATAAAATTGCTAATTAATGTTTATTTTTACAAATAAGACTTTTTTATAAAAAAATGTTCTTGTACGAATACTTTTTGCTCTCATTATATGTATAGATTTGAATAATCGTTAAAACAGATAACTCCCCTTAAAACAAAATAAATATATATATATATATATTCGAGCGTTAGAAAGAAAGAAAGCGAAGATACTGAATACAAAAAGTGCAAATAATTAGCGAATAAATCTAATAGAACCACCCCTGATTTCGTAAAGAAACAGATTATACGTATCAGCAACTAAAAGTATATTTTTTTTCAAATGCGTTTCTTATGAATCCATAAACAAGAATCAATCGCTCGATGAGCAGGTTGTATTCCGAAACTTATCGAAAAGAAAGTGTTGTAATCTTTTAGTTGCTATTTGTACAAACTCCGTCACCGAATGATATCGCATATTGCGCGTGATCATGTTATCCTTGTTTAACATTCGATGAACAAGAAAATTAAAATGATACATCATATGTATGTACATTTGTTTCGCAGTATTATTTCGTTACATATTTCGTAACGGAAACGAGTTTGTTTATCTGATGTACACAATATCATTGGGCACTCGGCGTTTGTTTATCACGTGCGGTTACCTTGAGCCATTCGCATGCTGAAGTTCGAGCAGGTAGGCAGCTGTGCGGACCGCTCCGCGTGTTGTCACATTATTCTCTATAGATATGATAGCGAATTCTTAATGAGTATCGATCTGCGTGATTTAACGTCCGTTGATTAACAAATCAGCACATCGAGGCGACAGCTCTTCACCGAAACATGTATTTCGCTTTTATTTCCGATTCACTCGTTCGAAATAAAAAAGCCTTAAAGGATAAGAACTATATAAGCTGTTGTGCTATCGTGATATTTATTCATGTAATGAGTTTGTATAATCTGTTTCTTTAATGACATTTCGAGTGAGAGACAGAAGGAGATAGAGAGATCCGGCTAATAAATCTCACATTGCCCTTTTAAATCTTCGTCGATTTAATTTAAGTGTAACTTGCGAGTTATTAAAAAAGTCGTGTGACGTATCGAGGCTATAAATAATGTATTTCGCGAGATTTATAGTATTTTGTATATGCGTAAGCAATATCAAATTCTGAGTATGTATTTTTTTATATATAGTCAATCATATTTTTATCAGCCAATAACTTGATTAACGTCGTATTGCGCATTGTACTAAATTAAAGTTGCAGACATTATTTTTCATCGTCGTTATGTCGAAATGTCGCAAACGGATATAACACCGCAATGTGTTTAATTAAGCCGATTATATTATCTTTGTATCAATATCTGACAATCTCAAAGTATGAATTCAATGTGAAAACATGTTTGAGTAATGACTCATAAAAAACATAAGCAGTAAAGTGCTTACGTTGTTGCCTTACATTCTCTACTATAATTGGTTGATTTATTTACGAGTTAAAGGCTATGGTACACAAAAAACATAAGGTAATAAGACAAAGTAATAGGTGAATCAATTAATTACAAGAGAAATAAAGTAATAACAAATGTAATAGCAAATTCAAATGTTGATTTGCTTATTGTTTGAAATCTTACTTCTTCATTTTTGTGTCTCGTCGCTTGCATGATCGAAATCTATTGTACGAACAAACGCGGACAACGCAATGCGTTCACTATCATACTTTTGTATATCGTATTCCGCGGATCTTTATTTTCAATCTTAATGTGTATATTTATTCGCTTGTTATGAGATGAGATAACAATTACTGCAAAACGTGAACGTATATTAATTTAATATATAGAAAGTGTAAGAAAGTGTAGTTATGCAACAAGTGTAGCATCGTCGCGACGGTAATTGCTCTTAACGCGTGAAGTTAGCCGCGCGTTTTGCGAAGTTCCTCCGCCATCTTAAATAGATCTTAGATCATCCGTTGCATTTATTTGCGACACGTCGTGTGTATCGAACGGTCATAGTCTCACAGATCGATCTTTTCATCTTTCATTGTTCGTCGCAAAGCGAAGCAAGGTGCATATCATATGCGTTTAACACTAAGATGCTATTTAAAATGACGCATGCATCGATAACATCCTAATGATTGACAATTTATGAATTCGAGTGTTTTCGCGAGTGTGTATCAATGCAATGACTACGCGAAAAGAGAGGAGGAGGAGGAGGTTTAGAAGGTATCAGGCGACGGCAAAACAACCCTGAGTAAGTCTCGTTTATACATTATGCATAATAATAAATACATGTATTTAGACATAGAAAGAATGGTTTTGATAAAGTATCCAAAAATTTTTATATTTTAAATTTAGTTATAGCTAATTCAGTTAGACGCATCTATTAAAGCCGTTATACATTAATTTTATTTAAATATAAAAGTAAAAGATACAAATATTTTGAATTATAAAATATATATTTTACTTAACAGCACGATAAAATGTATTGAGCATTTCACGGTTTTATTTTTATGTATAATTAATAAACTGAATATTAAAGCTCGAGATCGAGATAAATGAATACAATCAAATAATGCCTATTCGAGCCAACATAGAATGACAATAAGAAGATTGATTTATTTAAATTAACATACTTAATAATCGTAGACATTTCAATTTTGTTTCGGATCCTTATCAATGCTCCATGTAAATTGTTAACAGAATTTAATTATTTAAGAGTAGTAATCAAATATACATTTTTACATCAATTAGTATGATGGATTTAATAGTCACAATGCATCAGTGCGTCCAATCGAATGCCAATTTGTTAATACAGGCTTAAAAATAATTTTTTTGGAGCATCAAAATAATTATGTAAGAATCCCAAGCAATGATGAGCAATGCTGAAAAAAATTTTGACATTTTAGGGTAATTGTTCCTATTAATGTGCCTTTTAGCCAATTTGCTTATTACTGAATTAATTATTAAATATATTGTAGCTTTAATTTTATTTGTTTGCAATCAATATCAGGTTTTCAATTACTTATTTTTCTTATAATATTTTTTTAATCTAAAAAATATTAATACTTTATAATGTTTTTGACAAAAATAGAAAACATTTTTGTCCCTATTAGTGAGTCCTCTAAGCGGCGATTGTCTTATTGATGTGTCCTCACTCTGTGTATTTATCCACATTTGACTTTTAACATAATTACTAAAAGAAGTAATAAATTTAAGCTAATTATTCATGTTAATATTACATAAATCATTATTTCAATTATATTTATTTCAAAGTACACTCATAACACAACGTTCTCAGCTCCAATACATTAATAGGACAAGCTTAATATCTTGCGGTACGTATTACTAGATTCGCATAAATTCCTCATATCTTTTGAAAAATATTTAAAATACTCAAAATATTTTTAATACTCAAAAAATAAAATATTATCTTCGGGGTATCGCACGTATTAATAATTTAACTTAACAAAAGAAAATATTTTTTCTTATTTATTTGTGCTAATTTTCTTTATGATTTATCGAAATACAAAAGCACACTAATAGGAATAGGCACAGTAATTGGAACAGTTACCCTAACAATCAGTTTGAGCATTCTACATAATTACTTTGATGATCCAATTATCTTCAGATCTGTATCTAGCTAAACTTTTAGATACTTCAATAAAATCGTCCTTTTCATACATTACTTATATATTATGCGCCAGAATGTCAAGTTATGCGCGATATTTTTTTCACGATTCATCGTTTATGCGAGATTTATTTTTATACTAATTCACCAACGGAGCGACAAAATCGAAAGTCGTGAATATCGACGAATTAGTTAATTCGCGTTGATTCTCGATTAGAACTAATATCATATATAAACGAGGAACCATGAATCACAAATAGTACAAAATGTCCGTAGTGGCGAATAACGAATAGTACAATTGAATTTTATATGTTATATTTACGGAATTAATCCTTTTCATGTTTAAAAAGAGATTTTGTTTGTTTAAATGATTTAAATTAAAATAAAATAAATAAAAATTTGAATAAATTTAAATAAAAATTATGAAAAGATTTGTATTTATAAAGTTATATAAAAATTTATATTTGATAAAACAATTGGAAATATGTAATTGTTTTACTAAATATCTATTTAACAATCGAACGAAAAAATTAACGAATGCGTTACTTTTCCAGGATTACTTTGGATGATGCTATAATTTGTGAATAAATCTTTATTTTGCAGATTAAAACATCGCGATGCATCTCCGCTGCTGCGCGTCGGCGTCGTACCGGTGAGTCGAATTATCTTTTATTTTCGGTAATGAGAACGAGAAATGCAAGTAATTATAAGCACAGGTCTAACCGTGCTTGTGCGTGCCATATACATTGCTCGGATTGAATGAACGCACAGGAAGCACGTGTGCGAGGAAGCGCTGCAAGCTGCGAGGCTTGTTCGTTTTGCCAGGTAATCTCAGGGCGAGGCGCGCGGCCTTCGCGACCGGCTGGCATCGCAGGTGGTGAACCCGCGCGAAATTGAAATTGATTCCGCATCGGTAATAAGCGGCTCCCTGCGGTCCCAGGGTTCCACACACAGTGCCACGAACAGCCCTCGAGGTCGCCGCCAAGATCGGCCCACACGTACGCCACGGCCGCGCGCAAACGATATGTGCACCTCTATGCAGGTGCACATGGTTAACGAGTCGATCGATGCTTCTTTCTCCTTCCGTTACTTTCGCGACGTTGTAGCTACATAGTTTTCTCAACGATTTTCGGACTCATACATTGAAATCGCGCATATAGTTGAAGGAAATTCCATCTCGTCGCACACAAACTACAAATTATTTCTGTAAAAATATATTTTCTCAGATTAAATTAGATTTTCACACCCGTTGCATATCTTTAAGAGGTTATATCTTTTGAAATAAATAACGAAAATAAAAGAGCACGTTTTTAATAGGTATTACTGCGACGATACAATCGTATAATGCTTAGTGAAATAACTGTAATAAAAAACTTTTATTTTTAAAGGATGAAAGAAGAATTAAATTAAAATGAAGTTATTGTAACTATATTGTTGTTCTCTCTCTTTCTCTCTTTCTCTTCCTAAAATAGCACGGATATTAATACTCATAAATCAACTCTCATGTATTCAAATTTTTAGAAAAATTGCTCTCTGAAATTTTTACAATAGAATGAATCTCATTCTGGAGAGTGAAATTTTACTTTTAAAGATTGAAAATTGAGCCACTCTTTTTCAAGACTGGCTCAATTTTCACTCTTTAGAGTGAGATTCTATTCCAAAGAATTTAGAAAGTGAAAATTATATTGCGTGATGATATCCGCTTTATCATAAATTTTCTTCTATCAATCTCGAATGCGTGAAATGAAGAAAAAACTATGTTCTTCGTGTGTCTCTGTGCGTATATCTTACGAGCGCGCACATAAAAGAGAAAATCACAAGGATAAAAGGACGGGAGAGGGCTGTCTCGCGATTGCGTTCACGTAGCCGGATGTATTTCTCGTCGTAAACAGGACGGGGAGGGGGATTGCCGGTGGTCGTTCTCTCGGCGAAGAGAGGATTTATCCTTCGCCGATTTACAATGCTTTATGGTGTCGGTCTCGCTGCTTCAACAAATAATTGCCAATTAAACGTTCTGCGCATCGATCGTCCTTGTTGCCAATTGCGAGAGAATAGTGGATATCCTTCTATCAAGGGACCGCCGATTTTAATGTTTTTTTTTATCAGTCTTTAGTATACTCCATTGGTAAATATCCTTTTCACACACGTGGATACCGAACGCGATATTCTGGAGCATAATTCTGTGACACTTTGAATTTTCAAATTTTTCATACTTTGTTTTTATATTTTGTTTCATACTTTGTTTTATATTTAATTATATTTTTTTTAAGCGTGAAATCATTATATTATATAATGATTGAATAATCATGATTGAATAATCTAAATGAAAAAGCTGTTTTATATTTTTAACGCATGTATAATAAAATAATGTGAATAACATAAATCTTTTGCGATAAAAGTAACATTATCAAATAACAAATTATTATAATAATTAAATTATGAATAAGATAAAGATGATCAAATACGATGAAAACTCCAATTATACTTTTATACAAGCGACATTATATCTAAAATTATATCGTCTCGGATTAATTTGAATTATTATAGAATTAGTAATACAGAATCGTGCAAAAATTTTCTAAATGCATCTTATAGAATAATTAATATTGATATTTCCGATGATTTGTTTTATATACACGTGCATCGTTAAAGAAACACAAAAATTCATCAATGTGAATTTTTACGTTTATTAACATATAATTATAATATTGAATTTGTCAACAAAATAAATTTTGGAACAGTTTTCTTCGCTATCTCGCCACTGGTATCCCTAATATTCTTTCTCTTTCTCGATACATTCGACAAGAGACCAGCGAAAACGCCCCCGTTTCATTGTCTACCGGATCGTTTGAACGGAATACAATACTTGGCCACTGCCTAACATGAATAAATGTATTTACGATTTGACGTAGGTGTGCCCGCATGCATCTACAAAAAAATTCGAAACGAGCCTGCGGCCTGCGGTCGTGGATTCCGCAGGCGGAACAGGGAAAGAAAGGTGACGCCAAGCCGTCCGCCTTCCTCGAGGAGGAGAGGACTTTGCAGGTGGAGAACGAGTTTCCCTGTAGTCCGACAAAAAATCCGATATCGACAGCCTGATCTCTTTGATCCGGCGAAATTGACTTTAATCGCTCGACGTTTGCTTCGTGGTACATTGTTATCTCGAAGCCCGCTAAATAGGCGTCTAATCGATTTTTCATTGTTCCGCTTCTTTTTTTTTCTTCTCGAAACTTCATCCATTTTATATTTCATACCATACGTTCGGCAAAAACATTTATTTCCCCATCCCCCTCTCGCTGTGCTCATCTTGATGAAGATTAGAAATGGTGTTTTATGTGGGCGTCAGCAATTTTATCTTTCTCCTAAGACTGAATAGTTTTCGTATGCTTCGATCGAGTATTAATATACGACAATTATAGTTTCTCATACTATGGCTAAATTTGTCGACCTGGTCAATACCATTTTCTATTCGAATCAGAATTGTCTCCTCGATTAAATTTCAAAGCGCTTATTTAATTAAAGAAATTCGCTTAGTTAAAGAAAACTGATACATTAAATATCGATAAAAGAGTTGATTTATCAATGATAATAAAAAATTAATTAGCAGACAGAAAAAAATCACTTTTATTATATTAATTATTTAATATGTGCTCAATAAATTTTACAAATAATTTAATAATTCTTTTTCAAAAGGAGTTTAGAAATAAAAT
>NW_017259279.1:3483420-3496305 GCF_001594045.1 Atta colombica | reverse complement strand
ATAATTATATTTATTTATTTTATATTTATTTAATTATAATTATATTAATCCGTTTTTCTATACGCATGTCAAAAACGCACAGTTCGATTGGTAAAAATAAAACTAAGTTAACTAAGTAAAATAAAATTAAGATGTAAAAATAGGAATTCAGGATATATTCAGTCTTACTAAATCAATAGTCAATTACGTAAAGTTTAAATGAGTTTAAATATTTTTTGGATTAACGAGCAGTTTTTTTCGCGAAGGATTCATGATGCGCGAAGTCGCGGTGCAGCTGACGACACTTATGCCGCGGCTCTTCTTCTTCGTTCTTTCGCGGCATGTTGAGCAGGGAGAAGGTGCTCCGAAAGTTTATGGCCACGGAAAGGAAGTGAAGGAGATATATACACGCCACGCTGTGAACGCGCAGGGACTTGCGACGTTGTGCATACATATATACGTGCAAGAGGGGTGCGTACACGCATTCACCAGATAGATCGTCGAATAAATATAATGCTTCGGCGTGGGCGGCCATTGTTCGCACGCATAAAATTGAAACGCGCGAGAAATCAACCGTAAATCGAAGATTTCGAAGTTAATGGTCAACCGAGATGCGCGAGCTCTTTCGTCCGTGGGAAAATCCATGTTAGAGCTACTACTACTTTTGAGCATTATTACGCATTCTGTTATAATTGCGACTTCTATTGCAGACAATGTATGTTGGATTCGACATCTTCTTATAAAAAATATATTTAAAACTCGGTCGGAACAGCCGTTATTGAGATCCGATAATCTTGATCTGGTGCAATTCGCGTAAAGAAGGCACGTCAGTGTCTCACGTTATATCTTAGCGTCGAGACACTACTCTAGTCACTAGATATTTTGTTTGAAAGAATGTGAAACATATATATTCGTCATATCATTCGATACTTTTATAATCTGTTCATTTAGCTGTTATTCTAGCCATCCAGATAATTTTTAGAATAATCTATTCTTTAAAATTTTTTAAATGAATCTCAAGAAAATAGAACCACTCTTTTTCTTTTTCTTTACTTTTTAGAATGAAATTTCACTCCAAAGAATTTATAGAGTAATAATAAAAATCTCAGATATAACTTTAAAAAGATTTTGAATTATTTATTACAAATCAGTATTGAATTTCTTGTTGGACAAGTATATGATATAATGTGATATTTAATGTAATAATTGAATTAATCACTATTAATCTTCACATATGTGACTTTAAATAATTATTATATTATTACCTACATTATTATATTATTTCAATTTCAATCACTTTTATACTTATAATTTTATGACAAAAACAGATTTATAACTTCAGCGCTTTATAGTCGAACAGTAGGATCGGACTTTCCGTGACCGGCTATCACATGAGCAAGTCTTTCTCTTTCTCTCTCTTTTTCTCTCACGTATTTACTACGTGAGGTAGTAAATCTGTCGTGGTTTTTCTTTTCTTTTCTCTCGTTGGCTTAGGAGAAATCACTTACAAAAAACAGGAATGATCGAATGCGAAAGCGTTTTAGGGCTATTGATAGAGCAGCCAATGTTTTACAGATTGGCCAAGTCTCAGCCATTTCAGGCGTTCGCATTTTTCTCGCTACAAACATGCTATTCATGTCTGGACAAAATCAGCAACAACCATGTGTGCAAACCGAAGGCGTTCTTGGTGCTTAATAAATGTCGCGTTGACACCTAATGGAATAGCAGATAATAGCGAAAGGACTAAGATGTTGTTAATATTGATTTACACTGCTTGATTTACCGGCCGAAGTTATATCGATCATGATCATTGGCCAATCATCGCTATTCCTCTGAAGGATGGAATGACTGTGATTGTTCAGTTTCATAACATCGGCATGTGTTATAACTAACATAAATCGAGCATAAATCGAGCAGTGTAAACGTAGTTATTGTTAGATGTTAAAGGAGTAATGATAACTCAATTTCTTGAATTAAATAACATTTTATTATCTTTAATATCTATTTGTGCCGAAAGTATCTATTTCTGTAATTTTAAAGTAAACATCATCTATCAACGTATGTACTCAGTAAATAATAATAAACTTTTATGTCAAGTTTAATATGGTACATTTTAAAAAATTTAAATTATTTAACATTATTTTAGTTAAATTAATAGTATATTGAGTAGAAGCAATCGAGACTTGTAGAAATGATTAAAAATAACTCAAATTTGACATTATGAATATGTATTTAACAGTATAAGCTCCGTAGATTTTAACATAAATTGGATTCTGGGAGGAAATGCGATTTTTAATCCAAAAGATTATATTGCATCCAAGTTATATTTTCGCGAATTAACAAAAATGATAATAATTCGAGATAAACTCCTCTTTATCGATTTCATCATTGCAATTCTCGACAATCTGTCTCGAGAAGAAGAGCAACGACGAATAGAATAGAAGAAACGCAGAGAAGCGGGCAGCTCTTTTAGAGCTAACGACTGATGGCTCTACATTATTTATACAGCAATCCAACTTGAGTTGCCACTACGAATCGGGAAAACGAAACGATCGTTTTTATTACTCTTTGTACCACATCGAAATGACTTTTCTGGCGGATAGAATTGCAGTTTATTGGTCGAGGTACTATTTACGAACGCATCTTCTTATCCCATAGGATAGACGTCAATGAAAATGTATTTGTAATATAAATATACATCAATAACGGGTTTATAAGTTACGATATAAATAATCAAAAATGATAGAAACGGATCTGATATAAATTATTTTTACAAATTTTTCTATATGTCACATATGAAAAATAATATTTTAGGAATAGTCATAGAAAAATTAATAAACAATAAACTACAAAAAGAAAAAAAATAAAATTAAGAAATAGAGAATTAATAGATCAAGAGGCTACTGTAGTGATTTTATTATCCATAGCGATAAGTATGAGAAGAGTAACTTTTAAATATATATATGTATTGTTTTTATGTCTCACATTTCATGTTTATTTAAACTCCGTCGTGGTCGCTTGAAGGAGAGATGAGCTTTCCAAAATGTTGCAAATTTTCATTTTTTTTATTGAAAGCGTCAAGGTTGAATGTTGCAATTAATAGTTAATTTTTTATTCCAAGATAGGCGGACTTCCATACTTCTTAAAAAGGTGCAAGGGATCGCTATACTGGGTCAAAGTGGTAAACTTTTTCTGAAAAAAAATATTAATAGCGACAAGGTTGAATTTTTATTAATTTTGATATTAATTGTTAAGAAACATGATTTCATAGCCTTTGATCACAAAGACAATTAAACCTATCCGAACACGTATAATTTTCTTATCCCATGTAAAATTGTTTTTATTTGAGTAGATGCTGCTTTTATGACTATCTAAAATACTTTATTTTTTACGTTTTTTGTTAACTTATTCATAATATTGTTATTTTAACACTAAGAAATCAATTTGATGCAAAATCTTTAAATAACAATCACATTATGTTGGATTAACACTCGAATATGTTAAAAAATTCAACACAAACTGTTAATAAGAACGTATTAATAATTATTTCTACTATAAATGCACAATTTTTTTTACGATGTAATATATTTTCATTGAGTTAATTAAGTTTTAATAAGTATATATTTTTACTGAGTTTATTAAGAGTTCATTAATAAATTATACAATTAGACAAATTCGATATTATTTCATTTAAGATCACTTTTTAAATAAACCGCGAAAATTCGCTTTTAATGTTGACCTAAATCCCATAATTGACATATTGCATCCGAGCAATGAGCTCGGATTTTCAAATAAGACAAAGGAGTGACGCGAAATAAATCTATATAGCGTTTGACCTCTCCCAACGATTCACAGTTATTTAATAGCCGAAATTTCTAGATTTTGCATTCAGGTGCATTCACCCTCTGCAGATGTCAATCTACGTTAACCAAATTGAACATGTTGGATATATTATTGAATGTGAATATCGTGCACACAGACTGTAGCCCAAATTACGCCCATTTATGAAATGTACACGAAGATATTTCCGGATAAGATAAAATAATATTTGATCTCGGCTGGGGGATGACCCGGTTTATACAGTTTCATAATAAATGAAGTGAGCATGTAGCTCTACATTTATCCGCAAGCAAGTTCTAAAATTAAAAAGTACGTTTTTTTAAACATCAATAGATATTGCAGTTACTTTTTGCTAGAAGTAATTAAAGTTTTGTGTTCATTACATCATAAAAGATTTAATGTGATATATGATGATATAACTTCCGTAAAAGAGAAATTATTTCTATATAGAGAATGTTTTATAACTTTTAATTTATTTAATTCTGAGTATAAATCGAACTGATAGCTAATTATTGAGCAATATAATAATATCGCATCGTGACAATGCGCGAATGATTAATCCAAACACTCAACCGTAATGATCCATTATGAATTATTTTATATGTCAAATTTGTCTCGATTTGTTCTGTAAAACATATATCGTGTCGAAATTGAAAAAATGAGAGAACATACAATTGTCAATTCGGCATCCAAGAGAAAAAAATGAAAGAACATGAACACATTGCATGAGAAGACAAAAAAGAAGCAGACAAAAGAAGGAGAGGACATTAAGCTGTATTTACGCCTGGTAAGATTTTGCGTGGGCGAGCGTTAGCAATTACGAGGAGCAGTCGATGAGCAAAATCACCACCATCGCCTTAACGAGTAGGGGGAGGGGGGAGGGGGAGAGGTTTCGAGCTGAATACCCCCTTTCTCTTTAGCTTTGCCGATCGTAGTGTCTCGCGAATTTTAAGGGACACCTTTGTAGGAGACGACAGCCGCCGTCTCTCCTCACAGTTTTCCCGGTCGTTCTTGCCCAAAAGGAAGGCGTAAAGAGAAAGGGGATATGGGACAAGAGGAGGGCAAGAGGAAGGAGTCATCCTCGGGAGCAGCAACCTGCGGACTGGCCTTTTTATCGCGCCGACCGGAGCCGGCTTTACGAGAAGTCCCATAACGGAAATTTACGGTTCTCCCTTGCCCGCCTCTCCTTCGTCGGCCTCTCCTTCGGAGTCTCTTCTCTTTCGCGTCTCTTCTCTTGCATCTTTTCTTTTCTCTATCTTTCTTCATCTCACGAAGATCTCGTGAAACTGGCCAATCTCTCGTCGTGTTTCGTACCTTTTCTTCCTTGCTTATGTGACGTTTTCGAAGAGTGTCTTCGATCGTGCGATGATCAGCGAAAATCTTCGGTGAGGAGTCAGAAAGAATTAACACCGATTAATTAAACTCCTCTGATTTAGTCGCTCTGTGTGGTCTTGCGGGACATGCAGACGAGACGATCTTAAAGACATAATCGAAGATCAAAATTAAAGGATCAGTTGGATCTCCGGTCTATATCTCTCAGTCGTGTGATAGAACAGTCGATAAATGATTCTTACATGCATGGTTTTTGCAAATCGACGATAAAATTCATAAAAATTTATTCTCTTTTTAATACGCCATATCACAATGTAATATAATAGATTAACTAGAAATAAAATTTTTTCTCACTTTTAATTGGCGCATTGGATATTTTTATTTTTTAAAATTCTTTATAATTCAGAAATATACATATAATGTGGCATAATGTTAATTTTTATTTTTTAGTTGTATGTTAATAGTATATAATGTATATAATGTACGAATAAGTATATAATGTATGAATTGTACAATAGAATTATGAAAATCTTAATCTTATTATGAAAATCTTAATCTTATATCTAATTAACAATCGATATTTCCTTATCGAAAAATATTTATTAGTTTGTTAAACTTCTCAGTGAGATATAGAATTTTATTTTTTATTTTAGTCTAAATAGATTTTGCTTTAATTTAAAATGTTCTCAAGAGCCTCAAGGGGAAGAACTGTGGGTTATTTAATGCACTTCAATCAATGAAATGATAACATTTACACTTTACATATTTCTTATCATTTTCTTTCTATAACGTTGTTACACAAATATGTCGAGACATATTTACATCGCAACGTTAATGATTATAATTTCTATAATACGGGGCTATATATCTATCGGTATATTCTCGTTCTCAATGATAGGACTTGCAACTGCAAGGAGAGTGATTAAAGCCCATGCCAACAAATAAGTATCTCCACGTTGAAGAGAGTGCCGATTGTATGCCCGGCTGTCCACGACGGACCGACAATCACCTGCGGCAGCACTACATGGTGCATACGAGGAAAGGTGCATATCGAGATCAGTATCTCTCGTGCCCTTCTCCATCCAGTCGGTAGACGCACATCAGTGCGCGTTTTCATGTGTGTCACCCGGCTGATATATTTCCGACTAATGACTGTGAGGGATAATTACGATCCCGTTGGCTAACAATTTCGCTTGCGTTCTGTATCGACGCCGCACTGCCGGCTGATAGCTTACCCCGTACTGCCGTAATTCTCGATTGGCTTGATCGCGTCTGATCGCCCATTACGCCAGATAAATGTATCGCACTGATCGACGATCGCGCGAATCGCGAAACGATATAAGAGAGTATAAAAGAGTATCCACATACTCGTTGATATGTATGCTCTTTGAGACGTCCCGCTGGTTTTTCTCTCGCGAAGAGCAAGTAAAGTTGAGAGTCGTTTTCTTCACATGGCACCGGTTGCGATTCGATAAAAAGTCATTATGAGAAATAAACGATTATGCGTACATTAATTCCATCGCGACGACGTCAAGCAGTAGATATTTTGATACGATTTAATCAACCAAGAAACACGCCAGAGAAATACGATATCACGATTTAATAGCAATCGTGTCAAATGTTACTTGCTTCGTTATCATCAGATATCATTTTTATGTGAGAAATATATTGATATTACTATATGGAATATATACAAACCCTTCCTACCTACTGCCATTTTGAATTGTGACGTCAAAAGCGAGAAAAATACGCAAACAAAATTTTCTTACAAACTGTATATTAAAACGTATTTTTTAATTAAACAACATTTGCAATCAAATAAAATAGATTTGTAAAATATATCGAAAACTTCTTTTATATTCTGATAATTAATAAACAATCATATATTTGAAATTGAATTATGTTAATCGAAACAAGTTATGTGATATCTATGAATTGAGAAAAATAAATATAATTTTATTCTATTCCAAAATAAAATGAGAGTTTTTGATCTTATTTTACAAATGTACTCTTTATTAAATATAGATAAATATTATTTTATTAACAAATATTTCTGTTTTAATATATTTTGCAAAAATTTTTATTATGTGTTTTCTCATTTCCGATATCAATATAAAAATCCATAATGAGTAATGAAGAAGTCTTAATATTTTAGTATTATCAAGCAAATTAGCCAATTATACATCGCTGTATTCCATGATGATTTGATCTTTCTTCCAATATCATACTTCTTCCAATATTCTACACCTGTTTTCGTTAAAAAAAACGTTATAATATATTTTTTTTTAACTTTTGAGAGTTCTTATCATATCTATTTATGTAACAATTTATTATCACCTTGACAACTTAGATATCTTAATAAAATGCGAAAATCTTGAATAAAATAATAATTTTCACGTTAAATTGAATTATTATCTAGAGATTCTCAACCAGATGCAATAAGATGCAACACATTTTTACATCCTAGACTGTAGCATTCGCTACAGTCGTTTAATTGCGTCTCTCTATTCCCGAAGAATTATAACGCTTAGATGGTAAGACAAGGAATAATTAATGCCCGATACAATATAATTACCAGTACTAATCTCGAGCACTTTAATCTTAGGCGTGGGTCGAAAAACCGTGCTAATTGACCAGCGCGCGCGTGTTAATAACTGAGTGTCGCGGCATATTAAGCGGATTATTCGCTATGAATAAGCGCATTATCGCGCCGCAAGCCTTGCGCGATCTTCGGGACTTTTCTCTCAGATACTCTCACATTCGCCTTCCTGATTTTAAACGTCGATAAGCGTAAACGCAACAAAAGTAATGCAAAAACGTGACGACGAAGGTGGATTATCCACTGTCGCGATTCGTTACGCCTCAACACTTTTTCAAGTCCACTCCATAGTCCGTAATGCCGCCGATTACGAAAAACTATAAAGAGGAAGCGGAGAGAAAGATACTATTATATTTAAAAAGGTATCAATATTTAAAAACGTAAACTAATTTATTTTTTTATACAAATATGTAATGAATGGGTTAATGAGACTGAACATATGACTGTAGCATAAAAATACATAATAAAGAAAAGTTGTAAATTGAAATAAAGATGAGAAACACGTTTCATTAAACACGTTTCAAAATTTTTATGCTACTAAAAAATATTATTGATTAAAATTAAAAATATGAAAAAAAAATTTTTTTTGTTATATTTTGATAAATTAGTGATAAAAGTTCAATATTTTTAAGAATAAATAAAACAGTCAAAAATATCGCAATATTATTATAAGACAAAAAGAGAAAATGAAATTTTATTAGAATCAATAAAAAAAGAAAAGTATATAATATAGATTAAAAAAGCTTAAACTTGTTGTTATTTTAAAAATAAAGAAAGGAAACATAACATTTTTACTTTTAACTTCGGCGAGATATAATCATGTATATTACATTGTCATCAACATGATTTGCGTATTTTATATTTTACTAAATTTCAATCTTACACTCCTGGAGGGACTCTATTAGGATTTTATAAAGTATTGAGTATGATAAGATCTCTCATAATCAGTTTTCATTTTGTATTTAACTACATAACCAACGATATATCAAATGTAATCAATCAAGAATAAAATTTGGAGGATATTTATTCCTTTGAGAATTTGTTGTTAAAAATCAAAGCGGAAATATTCAACCAAATAATTTGAATAAAGAACATTTTTACATAAATTAATTAACATTCCAATTACTGCGCCCTAACTCTCATTAGCCTTGATTCTCATATTTTAATTTAAAAAAAATATGCTAAGTAATATATATATATATTTATTGATATATATATTTACAGTAAAATATACCATAGTTGCTTACTAGTGAACTTAGAAGATGATTCCGGCTGTATGTTCGATAGACCTATTTAAAACGATTGGTGATGAGATTAGAACAGCTTTAAAAAGATATAAAGATATAGTCGAGAGAAAGATATAGCCTATCTGGGATAGGAAATGAGATTGTAAGAAAATTCTTGCTCGGAGAGACTGCTCGAAATGATTTCATCCGATAGATAACAGGCTTATAAGAGAACATAAGCATAAGTTGGTTATCACGCTTGTGGTCGCATTTGTCGCGCGTGGTATCCAAAGTTATCGAACACTAGATTTTTTTTTACAATTAATATTTTTCACGCCGAGAACTCGTTTCTCGTTTCATAGCTACCTCGTTTTCTTGGCGCATTTTGTAAACGCGGCTTCGTTCCCAAACCCGGAGACTTCATATCCGAGGCCGATCGCATGCGCGTGGCATGACATGCCGTGCCGTGCCGTGCTGTGTGAAATTACCCGGGTAATAGAGATAGAGCTTGTACATACGTACGTATACACATGTGTACAGAGATATATCTGGACGTAAGTACCACCGATCCGATACTATCGCGACCGCCTACGCGTAAAACGTTCCTGCGTTCCTGCATCGTCATATCGCGCTGATAGAGGTGGTTCTCCTTTGTTTTTCTTTTTTCGAATACGTCATGAGGTGACGCGTATTTCTCCCCATGTCGCACACCGCACCTGCCGATAGAATCGTTTATTTAACGGAGTAAATTTGGCATCGCGATGGCTATTAATCGATTACGATATCGCGGTGCGCGATCTTCCTCGACGTCATGTCACTTTGCAAAATTGCCACGTCATTTGGTGACACATGAAATGACATAATTTACTATCTGCGAACAAACAGTTTATTTAACGATAAGCGCAAGTATATATATACATATGTATATATATATATATATATTTTTTTTTTTTCAAAAATGTTAATTTTATATTTAGTTTAAATGCCAAAGGAGATATATATTTTCTCGATTTAAACTAGTTTTTTAAAAGAAAAATAAAATAGAGAAGTAAAAGTTTCAAATTGGAGATTAAAAATTAAATTGATTGCGCGCGAAGACATCGCTAAATATTTAATAAAGTCATCACTTCAAAGCGTAGATTAAGCGTAGTTGCATATACATATCATTGTAAATCGATTGTTATCAAACGTTTAAAGTCTTCGACATTTCGTGGAGTTTCTCCGTGTGATGCTGCAAGGATCTAATCGATGGAGAAGTACTCAGCATGCGTGCGAGAGACCGGATACCTCGAGGTCGTAGTTGCAAGAAAAGTTGGCGCACACGCGTTGGTGAGCTTCCCTTCGCACTCGCGTGTGTTTCTTTCTTGCCAGCTCGCGTAAACGCGAACCACATCTTTCTCCCGCATCCTCTTTCACGCTCGAACTTGTCTATTGTTGATTTCCGGTCTCCAGCTTCTCTCATAAACTGGTTTTTGTCACGATCTCTAATGCCATGTTGCTGGACAAACGCGCGGTCTTGATCGGCGTTGGATTCCGACGGTCCCTATCGACTATATAATAACTACGAACGACGTACATGTTTCTTAATTCGCAATCTGTCTTGTTTTTGTTTTATGAAAGTGTCCACAGTGATGTAAAATAGCGCCTTTATGACACGAGTGATATTTAAACTGAAAAAAATTATAAAGATTATAATTAAAGTTTGTGAGTTATCGAGACTAGCCGCGACTAATAAGATATATATATCTCGTTATGTATGAAAAGAAATTAGAAAACACAAATGGACGGTATCATTTTAATTAGAACGTTAAACATAGAACACACACATATACACATATACTTTAAGATATATATAAAAATATTAAATTATATATTTATCAAACTATTAGTTAATAAAATAATTAATATTGGTAAAGCATGGAAAGTTATTAAATGATATGAAAGATCTAAAAAATACATTATGACGTTTAAGCATAAGTGATATACAATTCCGACATATCTTAATCTGCAGATCTTAAAAATTCTTAAGTTAACCTTTTTTCCTAAACGTCGTGCATATTAAGCGAGCAATGCTTGGCAATGGTTGGCGTCTTCGGTAAAGTTCGTCGTACCGTGTCTCATCGTCCGCTCGCGGCTGTAATTTACGAGCGCATAGCGCTCGTTAATCTTCTCTCTCGCGCGATCCGCGTGAATCTGCGGATTTGCACCGGCTTGGCGTTCATTACTAGAAATTAAATGTTACCGCTGGAAGCGCCGATAATTGTAACGGTTCGACGTCTGTATATGTTTCAATTAGTGCTGTGCTGCGAATGCACTCATGAATCAAAGCGATCGAGCGGGTGCTTCGCGTACCCATCATCAATGACGATTATGCGTTTCCTTTCACACAAAGATATTGATCCTTAATTGATTGATTATTACCTCAACGTCGAACATAATAACTTTATCCTTTCACTAATTTTTCAATACATTATATAAAAAGAGTTATGTTTCTTATAGTATTATTGAATTATTATTAAATTGAATTCCGTGCAAGATAAAACTCGGGTCATTAAAAAAAAATTTAAATTGCAGAAATAATTCTGAACAAACGCAGCTCAATGAAATTATTCGCGGTCTTAATAACGTTCGGTGAGAGCGAGTTACGTTGTAACGATAGTTATTATTACCGAGTATAACGATCGAATGACGATGCCAATTCACGGCAACGACGACAACTCATTTCAGTCCGGGCAGTATCTCGGCAAACAATCGATATTTTTCCATGAGATAGACAAGTTCTGCTACGTAAAAGATTAAGAGAAATAGAGAGGGAGAGAGGAATGGAGATGAAAACGAATGGCGAACATATAGATCAGGAAAAGGACAGGAAGGCTCTCTTAGAAGTGGGAGGGAGGGAGGGGATAAAGGATGCTGTCGTGGTAAAAAAATGGGACCGGTCCTCGGACCGTAGAAAGCCGAGCATGGAGACGGCGTGGGTGGAATGGGGAGCGGTGACAAGTACAATCACAGCCATACAATTCACCACATAGAATTGACAAAGAAAGAGGAGGAAAAAGGAGCCGGGAAATAAAGAAGTATAATAAGAAAAAAGATCAGCAGTGAGATCAACAGAGAACCGATTGGCCAAGTGATGCGCGATGCGGTACTTATAATTTCTAATGAATCGTGCGAGTTTTTTCTGTTCGCGTCTCGGAACTGTTTTCCGATCACCGTTCGCAATAATTTATATATTCCCATTGGCGATTGCGCGTGTATGCGTTGAAAAAGCGAGAAAATGGAATCGCTTACGCGTTACGCAGTTCTACGCCACATTGCGGCGCGGCCGTTCGCGGAAAGGAAAGGCAGTTGCGCCGACACATTGTGACAATGACAGCGCGGGAGGAGATCTATAAATCGTTAAGAAAGACTGCTTCGATATTCTTCCGATTTTCTTCTACAATTTCGCACAACAGAGAAAGAAAAAAAAATGAAGAAAACTAATGAAACTTTTATTTAAAATTAGAAATATACTATTTAATACTATTTAAACTTGATGGAGTAAAAATAAATATTTCAATTTTAAGACAGTACATTTTTTTTATAATAAACAAATTTTTTGCATTTGATAGTGTACAATTATATGAAAAGATAAATCGATTTAAATATTAATGACTTATAAAAAAATAGAATTTGTAGGCATTTACAAGTAACTGTAAATATAAGCAAAATATAAAAAAGATTATATGAATTTCGCAAAAATAAGCTTATTTGACGGCTGATTCTCGTGAAGTGAAACTATAATGAAATAGAATAGGCGAAAGAAGCACGATTTGCCTCGTCGACGGTTTTTCAAGGCTGTATGTTGCTTAGTACTCTTAAAGTATCATAGCATCATCACGTTCTCGGATAAAGATAACGACATGGTGA
>NW_017259279.1:3456644-3483320 GCF_001594045.1 Atta colombica | reverse complement strand
GCATACATCGTCGTGCAATTTTTTTGGTCGTAATATTTTTGTTTTGCAAAAATGTTATCAAAGTTTTATTAAAGACAAAATAATAAATCATATATATTAATTTAATAATCATATTTTTTATTTATACAATCTAATAAATATCACAGAAATATCTTTAAAAAATATTATCAAAATTTTTATTTTATTAAATATTAGAAAAAAAAATTATATGTTAATCTGATAATAATACTATTTCTATATAATCTCTTTATAATAATGGAAATATTTTGGAAATAAAATATCTAAAATAAGCGCAGTGCGAGATGACAGACAGCGTGCAAATGTGTCGGATCATTAATCACATGGTAATATCATATTAATTAATCTTCGAGCGCATAGCAAGTGAACCGAACTATTCCGGTCGATAGGACTGATATTCGCATTCGAATGGAGAGAACGCCTGGAATCTCGGTGTGGTCCGAATGCTTAAGGAGATCCGAAAATGGATTAATTTAATTATTGATGCATTTTCGTCCACGCTGCTGCAACTAGTATCCATTACGGCACGCTCGCTGATATGGTAAGCTTGTGTATTTGAAAAATTGTGTCAGCGGATATTGTTATGGAGATAGTGCATCGGCAAGCCGATTACCCGAATATCCCTTACACGGAACGTCGATTATTCCATTACCGCTTATCCGGGATATCGACCGCACCGAAAAGGATACGATGTACGTCCAGCGAACACATAATGCACGTATAATAAGGTGCATAACTGAAACTCTGTTCAGACACATGACATAAACATTAAGCTGATCATTAATATGCATTCTACTGATAAGGACTTAATACGATTTTCAGTGAATTTGAATGTTGTGTTGAAATATCAATTTATTGCTTCGTATCAATTAATTTATCCATGTTGACCAATTTCTTGAAATATCGAAATATCGAAATTGTCTGTTATATGTATAATCTAATCGCCTCTTATTAACATAACACAATGCACATGTATATATATACATGTGCATTGTGTTATGTTAATAAGAGGCGATTAGATTATACATATAACATATATATTATGACAAAGATAAAATTTGTACTCAACATATTTTCAAATTCGATTTTTTCGAAAATAAAATTTTATTAGAAAAAAAAATCAGTGTTAATTAGATTAAAGTTTTTTAACATGTGCGAGATTAAGCAAGCAAAAAAATATTTTTAATCTGCTGCCAAAAAAATATTTTTAACAAATATTTTATGGTACTATTACCTTTCTCTCACTTTTATTTTTGGGTCAAGTTGAAAGGAATTGACGATTTCACCATAATCACACATTACTTATCTTGGATTTACAATAAATATATTAAACATAATAATTAAACATAATAATTAAAAATCGTTAAAATATAACATGTTTACAAAATTATTGTTATTACTATTGGTAAAATTCGATTTTCGATAGGTCCAATAGTTTATAGCAATAAACTTCTTTAAATGATATAATGTATTTTAATTCCAATTATTGAATAAATATAAATACGAGTTATATAAATGTGAATGAATTGTCATAAAATTTTTTATATGAAAAAATATACAACATTAATCGTTTTCGTTGTTTTTATGACGCGGAAGAAGTATACATCTATTTGCGAATTTGTTGGCGATCGGATCAGGCCGGGTTATCAAAGTCGCTTCGATCATGACGTTACTTCCTTTTTTCGTGCTACATCTTCTGCTAAGCATTTAATATAATCGCGACACATTCATAGATATTTCTAGTTATTAATAAATGCATATTAAGAAATGCATATACATATATGATAATATTTTGATAAAATATGCATTGCTTACTTTTTTTTTGTAATATAATTCTCACATAATTTAAGTATGTAAAATAAGAGATTCATAGAAAAATATGAATCTTTTTCTTTTTTTTATTTAATTAGATTCAAAATAATAATCAAAAATAAAATTTTGTCATGATAGGTTTGAAATAAATGTACAGAAAAATTATGGAGGTCCTTTAGTAAGAAACAAGTAACGTGTATATATATATTTTCATCATAGAAGTGCAGCAACATTACAGGTTCTTGTTTTCATTTCGATGTACAGATATGCGGATTATAAATTTATGGCAGTAGAAAAGGATACAAAGATGACATCATGACAAAACGAATATATGCCCTTGTTGTTAAAGGCCTTGTATATTTACAGTATTGCAATAAGTGTCGCGAGTAGTGTTGTGCATTGTACAAAAAAATGCAACCAATTATTTATCAAATAAGAATTTCTTTGATCAAATTTCTTTGCGATATAAATAGGGATAGTTTTATCGCTTGATCAAATATTTTTAAACGTTACTTTGTATAAAATACGTGATAAAATTATACAATTTAAATATATAGTAACAGCGCATTAGTTACATATATTTATACATGTATTACATTTCCTCATTTAGATAATAATCACGATTGTCTTGCACAACACTGACTGCTTGTGTATAGATATAGTTTATGAATCACGTAAATGTATATCAGAAAGTTTCAGCTCTCTTATTCAAAAATCACAATGAAAAAATAATTCATTCGAATCCTGTTTCTACATAATTATCGCTGTTTCAGCCTTAAAATGATATGATAGATATATTCGCATTTCTTCATAATTATCTATTTATCTTAAATATGAATTCTCGAACGTTGCAAGGCACCACATACTTTCCGACATAACTATTAAATTAGCATTTAAAAATCATTAAAAAAAAATTTAATTCCTTTAAATTATAATCGAAAATAAATTAAGTCTATTGCAAGTCTTTAATCTTCTGTAGTCCGAATTGAAATCATTATATTACTAAAATATCTTTATCTAGTTACCAAAATATCTTTTAATAAATATATCACACAGTTCATTACTTAATCTTTAATAGTTTATATTAAAATATAAGTCACACATTTTTAACGAAAGGAAAAAATATAGAAATGGAATAACAAAATAATAGGAAACATATGGGTGAAAATGATAAAGTACGAAGTGATTCGTTGAAAAATTATATTTTTTTCCATTCTGGCACGAATCGTAAACACAACATAATTTATAAATTAACGTACACAATCATCATCAATCATTTACACAAATTTTCGCCAGTTTCATCGTTACAAAAGATATGTTTTCGTTTGGGAATTGGAGATCAAAATCTCTTCGGAGACAAGCTTTTTCTGTGCCATGTAAATCGGAGAAAAGGGAAATGAGTTTGAGATTCACAGTATTATTTAGTCTTATTCAAGTCGAAAAATATTCGATAAATATTCCTTACAAAGATACAAATTTTTTTTTATGTAATTGAATTCTCTCTCCCTTTTTCGGATTCGGTGACGGAGTGATGATTAAGGATAAATGAATAAAATGAAAATAAGTAACGAAAAATTAATAGGAGGGGATAAAGAATGGAAATAGTGAGGAAAGAACAGACGAGACAGAAGAATAGAAAGCTTGACTCATGAACGGGATAACAAAATAAATAATAGAAGCATTAAACATGATTAATCACTTAACAACATAACTAGAGATAATAATAATATTAATAATAATTAATAATATTAATAATAGAAATAATAATAATAATCATACGAATGGCTAAACTTGTATTAATAATTACAAGAACAGGTCTGGCACGACGATCGCTTAACTGCCCGAAGACGCGTCAAACGCGTTTGCTCCTTTCTCACGTCTTTTCTTACTTAAATTACTACAGACTTATTACACAAGAGATTCTGTCAATTTAAGGCTGAATTGATGTGAGGGATAACGTCAAGTGAGAAGTCTCGATGCTCTCGTTTCAATAATCATGCCAAAGAATAAAAAAAAATGAAACAAAAAAGAACATGTTTGCGACGCATCGAAAGCTGGATGACACTTCAAAATTAATCACCCATCGCATAAATTTTTCCGTCTATAATCGTAAAGTAGACAATTTACTTTAGTAATTAATTAGTTTATAACTCGCCTGAGACGTAAGCAATTAATTAACAAAAAATACATTTGATTTGGTTTTAAACGATACATTTGGTTGTGTTCCAAAATATATTGCCAATGAAAATCTATAATGCACGTAAAGTAAATTATAGATTTTCAATATTGGCAGCAAATTTTGGAACACAGCCATTGTCCACGACACGTACTTTGACTATTATCGATTAAAGCACGAGTGAGCCTCTGATTTGACGATCTTCCCTCGCACGTCGCACCATATGATAAACACCGCTTTCCAAGCAATCGTTCGATCAAAGGGGCAAGTAAAATGGCAAGCAGAGAGCGACAATACTTTCTCTTTAATAGCTACTTACTCGTCCTCTGTGAAAACGCTTAATCGGTAGATAGGTAATTAGAAAAAACCTTGATATACAAAAATACAGAGATATATGTATCTATGCGCGTGCTACGCGTCTATCAGCGCGCGTTGATACTTTTATTTTTTTCCGACGAGGAATAGGAGACACATCGGGGAAGTACACAAATATACATACGTATAGGATAAGAATTAAGGACGAAACGATCGAGGCTGAGTAAGCTCGAGTATTATGTCGGCGCATGCTGCTCAACGAGTCACCATATAACTATTGTAAAACTATGTGGAATTGACGTTTCCGAAATGAGAGACGAATTTATTCGCAGGACCGAGCGAACAGCGAGATGAAGTTTTGTTTATTTAACGTGTATTTTAACGTGAGCATCTTGTAGAATTATTTATCGTATTTGCTTTTGTTTTCTCTCTGATCTTCATCTAGTTACATATTTATTTCTACCTTCTAAGGATTATATAGGGGAAGAATTGGTAAATAATGTCATTAACGCGTAATATATACGTTTTGTAGCTCTATTAGAAACGACATTAGCGGATTTAATCCGCCATTCACTCGGTCTGACGATCTTATCCGTACAGAGATCATGGCTTGAGTATACTTTTAGATTGTCTTCGTCGATTCACAGCACAAAGATATCCTGTCGGATTCGCCCTTCTTCGCTTAAGCACCACAACCAGTTTCGATTAATCGCGCCGCAACGACCGCTGTTCACTTACACTTAGCTTCTACAGGAAAACGTTAAAAAAAATTTAAAGAGTATCAATCGCGTCAACTTGAGCATTTGTTTATCAATAACATAACGAATTGACGCTGATGTTATCATCTCTTGCAGCATCTCTTTCGAAGTTAATACTTAATTAGCATTATTAATTTCGAGGTGAGAACAACTTTCAACTAAACTCCGTGTTCACGTACTCGAAGCCTTTCGTGAAATCATACATACTTCAAATGCATTATATAAAAAAATATTTTATCTCCCTATGAGCGCGCGGCGGCGCGAATAATTGTGATCGTAATAGTTACAATAAAACGCAATAATAGCGTCAATAATATTACTCACTAATTAACGTTATTTCTATACGCTTTATTATGCTTTAACATTCTCTCTCTCTCTCTCTCTCTCTCTCTCTCTCTCTCTCTCTCTCTCTCTCTCTCTCTCTTTCTTTCTCTCTCTCTCTCTCTTTCTCTCTCTCTCTCCTTCCCTCTCTCTCTCTTTCTGCAGGTACGAATATGTATATTTCTTTTTCACATTGTTCTTATTCTTGCGATCGGGCAATTTTAAGACTCCGCCGCTAACAAAATGTCCATCGCAAAATAATGATCGCGATTACATTTATAACTACCAATACATCACCGTTTTGTTTTCTTTTAACCTCTAGGAAGTCGAGTCTTAACAAATTTTTCGAGTAACAACAACTTGAGCAGGTTTCGGGCGAATCGACGAGGTTACCAATGGCGACTCGCTATTTACAGAAATAGACATATGAGAAAGATATTGGTAGTAAATTAATTCTCAATCAGAATAATTATCTCGTTAATTGATTTACTTCTGATTGATGTCTCGTTTTCTCTCATAATCTCTTTTTTCGACATTTTTGACAAAATTATTCTTTCATTACCAATAATTTTCCTCCGTTCCGCAAATCGCTTGACCGACAGATATGTTCTAAATAGTATAACTTTAAAACTACTTATTGAGGTCTAATAAATCCTCTACATCTCTTGTTGTATCTTCGATACAATTAATTTAATACTATAATTCAAAATCGTATTAAATTCTGAACAATTTGCGTTCCGTTATATATTTTATATATATTTTAGCTAAAGAATGAAAAAATAAGAAAAACGAAAATAACAATATATTAAAACTATGATTTCACTAGGATTTCACAGACCTCGACATGCAGTTTGCTGGGGTTGATTCGTGTGTTAATCGCGTGTCCGAAATATTCACGTAAAATTTGGCACGTATGTCGCGTCACCGACAGCCTACGTTCCAGTTTCTCCACAGTTAATGTTAAAGATTAGGAAAGTCTTTCGTGAAATGATGCGCAGAAATGATTGATTATTTACATGCACTATTATTGGATACGTGGTCGTTTTACGAGCACGATAAAAACACAATTCGATTCTAACGCCGAGCCTTTAAGCATCGCTTTGATGTATCTCCATGCACCGCGCTGCACTCGGCTGAGCAGGAATGCTTTATTTTCAGCTTGTGTGTCTTAATTTTATGCATCGAGAACGAGAAAGCGAAAGATATATAAAGAGAGCAGCTGATTAGGTGCTATATCCTTTCCATGACAATCAAGGAATCTCCGAGAACAATAATTAAGACAGTTGACAATCAAATTTGAGATCTCAAAAAAAACAAAATCAAGCTTTAAGCAATTTCAAAATTTTGAAAACTAGAATATGTATAAAAATATATATATATATTATATATTATATAATATATACATATTATACATATTATTTATATATATATTATATATAGTATATAATATATCATAAAATATTTTTATTATCTGTTTTAAATAAATTGCTAATTTATCAGTAATTTATTTATAATAGACTTATTAATATACGTATTAATATACTTTATTAATATACTTTATTAATATACAAATAGATTGCTCTCGGTTCTTCCTTGGCCGAAGTTGTAATTATAATATCATATACCGCGATGAAACATTAGGAAGAATGAAAGTACTCGAATTGCGGAAACAGAATGCGGAGGTCAAAGAAGTACAATAATACTGTTCGGCATTATTCGCTGTTAACGCGCGCGATCGCGTATGACGTATGAAGGGATAATGATTTTTAGGCAATCCGCAAAAAATTGTTAAACAAAAAGTTATTTATTTTTTAATAAATAATACAATATAATACTCACGGGAGCGAAGTTCATTTTTATCATTCAGCTCTCCATGATGCTTCCGACGTGCGAATTTAACTCTTTCGCTGAGTAGAGCATAGAGAAAATTTCAAGTTTGCAAATAAAATACAATAAAAAAATTGCAAAACGTTGCAATAAAATCACTTGAGACAATAAAGTAGAATACTATAGACTTTGTAGACAATACACTATGATATATTTTTTAATATATTTTTATTAATATATTTTTCAATTTATCATAATCATAAATCATAAATGAAAAAAGAAAAAGGAAAGAATAATTGTTAAGTTTGCATAAGCGATTAAAAATTTCTATTAACAAATTCTTTAAATGTATTGATATGATTATATTATAAATTTCTAGTAGGAAAAAACTTTAGCGAAAAAATAAAATTAACACGTCTAGCTGCAATCTTTTCCAAAAATTTAAGCTCGATCACAGACTCGTATTAGTTATATTCGTTGGGATTCTCATGAAATCGAATTATAACAGAACAAATCTTCCCTCTCGCTAATTATCTTGTTCCATCAAGATCGTGATCTCTTCAAGTATTATTTAATTTCTTCCTAACGCTCGGCTAATGTCATGGAGATGATCGAGTGACGATTTCGCTCTCTCAACATGTTCCCGCAAAGTCCTGATCGATTCGCGAAGGTACCTGAAGACCCTCGGTCGATCTTAACGCGAGATCCTCGTTGGGATCTGGATCTAGAATGCAACCAGAGTCATCCGACCGATCGTTGTCATTCAGCCTTGATAACCGCTGATGGCGCCGCCACGTTCTGATCGAAAGTGGAACATTCCTCACCAGTGAGTAAACCGGGTTCGGTCTTCGGAATAGGACCGTCCGCGCATCGATTATGGGTTTTCAGATGCCTGGTGATCATATCCCTGCGACAGGCTGCATAGGCACATTGCGGGCATTTATATGGCTTTTCGCCGGTATGGGTTCGTTGATGGGTACTAAGATGATCAGATCTGCTGAACACCTGTCGACAAACCCGGCATGTGTACGGTTTGACACCGGTATGCAGTCTCATGTGCCTTGTCAACATGTCCGACCTCGCAAAACTCCTTTGACAGACATCGCAGAGGTACGCTTTCGCTGAAGCATCATGGAGACCTTGTCGACGATGTCTGGATGCCATGTGCTTTGCCAGACGATCATGCAGACTGAACATCTGCCCGCACTCTGGACAGACATAAGCCACATCCGCGCCCGGCGCCATTTCTTCAACAACGGGTAGAACCTCCAAATTGTACCGTACCGCAACGCTCTTTTTCGTCGTGGGTGATGCAACATCGCCTCTGACTACTGGCACGCTGACAGAACCTCGCGTTACGATACCGGACGGTAGCAGCTGAAGAGCCGGTGACCTATTGGCGACCGCCGAAGCAGCCGCGGTGGATTGCAGCATCAGATTCTTCATAGAGAGATCCAATGGTGATTCTTGAGGACTTGTACTGTCACTCTCGAGAGAGCCACTTCTCGGAGGATGATTGACGACAGAAGAAAAGGAAGTGGTTGCGGCCGGAACCCGCGTTTCATCCCACCTGGACACAACATCTGAATCGGAGTGACTGCGTCCGCGGAAGATGTCGCCTGACGACGACGACAGGTACTTGGTATGCATGTACTGCTCAAATATGCTATATGTGCCGCATATACTGCTATACGTGAAGCTGGTTCGCGATAGCGGTGTCTGTAGGGAGGTCGCCGACGGCAACATCATTGCTGCCGACGCAGCCAGCGAGCACTGGTTGCACGTACAGTCAGAGTACTTGGTCGCTGACAATCGATGGTTATTTTGATAGGGGGAATAACGATGTCGATGGTGGTGATGATACGAGTAACAGTATGGTCGATGGGGATAGTGATACTGCTGACTGATCTCGTTGAATTCTTCTTCGGTTGATGTCACTGCTTCCGCGTCCTTTAACCTCAACGGTAGTTGGCCCATTACCGCGGTGGTATCCACAGCAGATCGCGAAGACGATGATCTGGGCGAGCCAAAAACATCTTCCTCTTCAGATACGGGACCGCTGCCTTCGAACTTCAATACTTCGCCTTCGGATGGCGAACTGCGATGGGCTTGCAGCGTATCCACTACCTGTTCCAGCCGTCTTCGTTTCTTGCGGGGATTCCGATGGTTACGATTGGCTGTCGCCGCAAGGGTGTTATTGTTCGTACAAGAAGGTGGTGGCGGCTTGGCCGGGCCCGGGGGCGCGGCTGCGGCGTCCTCCACGGCGCTCTCGGCCATCGTCATCGAGGATGCGCGGCACCCGCCGCTTGGGCCCCTTATGCCACCTACGACACCTTCTGCTACCACCGTACTACCACCTACCTCGTCCTGAAACAATCGAACGATGGTGATGTTGTTATTCGAAGATGCTCATGTTATTTGCGCGAATTTAAATGACTTTTTTAATCCGACGCGTGTTTAAACGGTACTTAAATAATTAAGGCAATGGACAAATGAACTAATGTTTAGATTAAATCATCATATGTACATTGCTTTATTATCATTTTTGATAAACTGCTCACACGGTACATCATTGTTGATATAATATATCTAAGATTTATTCCGTTAGTCTTACTTCGATCGAAATCTAATTTAAATTCATGTTAGAAATGATTTAAAATATGTGGTTCTATCTCGAGAGAGAGAGAATTATATATCCAAGATATATAATTTTAATCAGACACAAATTAATTTTCATGAGAAATAATTTCCAATTATATGTTATTATAGGTTGACATTTGAGCGCCACTGAATTAGATACTATTTTGTTGGCGCAATGTTGTTGTTAACAACATTAAACAGCTAATGACAGTAATTGACATATCGTCGCAACATTTAAATGAGGTTTAGATTCACAGATACTAATAAACTATGACTTCATAAATAATACATAATGCTATTTATAATAGCGCTAATGTAAATACAACAGGGTTAATGTGATGTTCCGATAGATAAAATTTAATCAATACATGTTTAATTTGATCATGTATTAGGAATAATATTGATTACAATGAATAATATGAAAATTTACATATATTTTTGCTATCGTAAGCACGATACTTAATAAATTAACAAAACATATTAAAAATAAAAAACTTAGTGACTGTCTCTGTTAAAATAGAATAGTACGAATAGGTTTTATTATACTTTTTACGATGAAAGATTTTTTTCATTATGATATGATATAAAATTACATACGAATATTATAAAATAAAACATCGATTTTGTGCATCAGTCCTTTCAACATCATGAAACATGATTTGAGGTTAAAAACAAATAGGTTAACATTTATTTTAAGTATTTATTTTAAATATTTTTACAAAAAATACTTGAGACCGACAAAAATCAAGCGATTGTTTGCATATAAATTATAATTTGTTGTCTTACCAATTCTACAAGAACAGGTATTGATGTGCAAAACTAACAGGTATAGACTGAGTGAGCCTAGCCTCACAATCAGAACGACTGATAATCGAGGTAATGGAGGTCTTCTGAAGAATGGAAGAGACGGTGAAAAATCGCCAAGTCGTAACGAGACGCGATTAGAATATTCGTTTTTGTGCCACAATATTGACTGATCATTTGTCATTAACGCCGTGGCCGCCATTAAAAGCCGAGAGACGATCAGGGCCAATCTCCCCTCTTGTTCCGAGCGTTACTAGCATTTGTGGCGACTTATAGCTATGACACAAGAAATGAAGAACTAATATTTAATATGGCTGTCATATGGAAATCATCGTTTCCGGTCGACATCTTTATCGCCATATAAGCATATGGCTGCGTTCATTATAGACGTTCACGTATTTTAAGCGCTTGTAATCAACATTCTATCTTTATCAAGCTTGAAAAAGAATCCACATAAAAATATACTACTAGTATTACTATTAGTGCAGGAATAAATTCGCCTCACTGTTCCTTGCATTTGTATTTAAATCATTATATGTATTACAATAGTGTACTTAACAATGCCACTACTCGTTCCAACAATGATATTATTGATATTAATAGTGACATTGCTCGTCCCAACAGTAGCACTTGTACATTACTACAATACTACACTACTGCACTAATAGTGTCACAACTCATCCCAGTAATGATACTACTAGTAACACCAACGCGAATTTATAATTACACTTTTACACTACTAGTCATAAGTAGTATCATTACTCATACCAGTAGTGACATTACTAGCAATGACACTAGTAGTATATTTTTATGCGGGAAACGTAGCCACACATAGCAACACCAAGCAACACATAACAAATATGAAGATAAAAAAGCCGATCGGAATGTGCCGGAAACGATGATTGAATATTAGTTCCTCATTTCTTATGACATAGCTATGGGGGCGCCACAAATGCTGGTAACGGAAAAACCATGGCAGCTTGGTGGCCCTCGATCGCCTCTCGATGAGATTGTGCTCGATCACGTGCCGATTATCGGCGATGCAGCCCCGTTTCGGCTGCATCCGCGACTAACGGAACTTTTTTAACGTTCTCGATAAAAGAATTTCGATAAAAGAACCACTTTGTAAAAATAGAAACAGCATCATTATTTATGGATGACAAATAGCGGGCCAATCGTTATTAAGGAAATTAATTCGAAATGGAAAAGATCCGTCCTGAACTAATTTATTAATTCGAATTCTATTACAATGTTATTTCGTTTTCAAAAGTAGAGAAAATTGAGTATTTTTGACGAAGTGACAGACGAATAATAATTGTGTTCTATTGGCTGAACACAGAATTTCCGATTGGATCTCAATTCTCATGAATGTGGGATTTTTTAAATATTTATTTTAATCCACTTAATGTGTTATGTATATATGAATTACATTGTTCGTCTTGTCCGACATGACAACGGCACTTTGTCATAAGACCGCGCGATGTAACTCGAGAGATGTATCCGCTGAATATTTGAAATTTAAATCGCGAATATAAGCGTATAAATCAACGGATAGACAACCGATGACTGGCATTTAATATCACAATTTTTTTTTATAACATGGGCGAATTTTTGTTATGCGATACTCTAAATTTAATTCCAGAAATCTCATGACTGTTCTTATCTGCTCTTTTAATAATAAAAATTAAAAAATCAAGAAAATCCTAGAGAAATGTATTGTATAATGGTTTGCGATGCAAACCATTATACAATGTCATATTATCGTTGTATCAATTAATTAATTATATACGTTACATGAATTTTAGGATTTTGCGCCGTCTTAATCAATAGTGTTAAAAGTTCTAAGGCGTATCAGATTAAAATAATAGATTAATTTTTTGTTTCTCAAATAAAACTATCAAAAGGAGAAATGAAATTTGAAATAAGAATTAGAATTTTTCTGTTTTACCGATTGAATGCGTCATTGAATAGAAGAAATCAAATGATGTGTCTTTTCAAAACCAGTACATGCAATGACAATCAATGCGACGGTATCTTGGCGCCACGTGTGCGTGCATAATCTTGATTGCAGGTCCGCCTTTGGTCTCGATAGCACGTCACGGTCGTAGAATAGAGATTTTGCTCGACTTCATGGAAAAACGCAGTACGTCGCGTCGTGGACGCGGATGCGGAGAATTGTCCAACGGTTTTCCAGCGGCTCCAGCGTGCTGCATACCGACGCGTACGTGCGTAGTGCGCCGTTTCGAGACCGATCTTCGCGAGCAGCCCCGCTTACCTCCAATGAATACCGAGAAATCCGTTCACGGAGAAACATGTGGATTCCTGACCAGAATCTCGTGGCAGCCGGAGACGGATACCGATAGTCGCTTAAATGACAACGCTTAAGTGATTTAACGCGACTGAATCGCGATTTATTCTATAGTCCACATGCGTCCTTCAACTTTGCACCGGAGCGTCCTTGGGATTCTAGAATAAGGACTTGTTGTTGTTGCATCTTTGTTGCACAAAAAATTGCTTTATGCATTCAAAAGTCTTCTATGTTATTTTCTTAAAGAGGCAAGATGAATATGAGCTGGCTAGTGATTATTTTTATTAGCTAGATGACAACTTTTATTGGACATGTTTAGTGGCATCGCAGAAAAAAAACGTGCATTCGTAGGTTGCTATTGAATAAAGTGTTTGGTTAGATGTCTCCTTAACAAAAGTCATATTTATGTCTATTTATAGATTATATCTATTTATAGATTGATCCTTGTGTGGCTTGATTACAAAACCGCATGAAAAAAAGAGAAAGAAAGAATAGATATATCTAAATATCCACTTTATGGAATAGCGCTTCGATTAGAAAAGAATTCCGCAGTGAATCTTGTTTGACAGTGTTTGGCGCATTTCGGTCCTTTCTTCTTTGCTATACTATTCTTTTATTCTTTTCGGCGCCACTTGTCCTATTCTTCGCCACCTTCATTCGCGAAGAGAAAAGATTTCGATGATCGATCATAAAACGTAAAGGGAACTCATAAACGAAGTGAAAAGATATGAGAACGTAAATGTCGAGAACAGGTCCCCTAAAGAGGATGGTGTGGGCGTACTTAGGCGCTACCTTCCTATCCCTTTGATTTCTTTTTATTTCCCTTCGGTTAGAACCGAGAAGTATCTTTCTTTTCTAGAAAGTCTGTTGCGATATTTCATTATTTCCTTCATCTCCCTTACTTTTTTCCATTGAAATTATCCTAAGCCAATAAAATGCACGTCAAAAATAATCTTATTTTACATTCTACCTATTTAAGAAATTTTGCCTCAATCAAAATTAAAAAATTTAAGTACAAAGCTTTCAAATCTGAAAGTGTATATATGACGATCAAAGATTTTTAAAAATAAAAGAAAATACTGATTTTAAGATTATAATGAAACATTAATGAAACTCAATTTCTTTTTGTGAAAAGAAGGAGACAAACTGCAGTTTGATGTAAACGAAATACATTCGTATCGATAGAATGTAAAATAGATATTGCTATCTATGATTTGATACATATGTGATGATTCGAAGATATGAGTTTGCAAGAAAACGTAGCGGAGATCATCGGTGAAGAATTCCAGCAGGAATGCCCTCGGGCAGGCACCTGTAATCGTGGCTCGACGAGAGAAACAGAACAGGTTGAGACGTGGGCGTGGGTGGAGCGCTTGATCTTTCTCTCCCGCACGATCTGCCCATATACTGGCCGCTGTGCCACGGCAGTGATGGGTATGATTAACGCACGAGCTTTCACTGTTTCTTGAAGATTAATAGAATATGCACAAAAACATTTACATTTTTTTAACAAAAAATTTTCTTTGTTGAAAATTGTCGCTTTATGCTCTAATAAAAAGATACAGTTACATGAAAGATAATACCTAAAAATGAATTTTATCTTAGAATTTTTTGTGACTTATCTTATTGTATAATATTATCGTTCCAAGTGTAGTTAAAAACTTCATTTCAACACCGCAGTTATTATAGCATCTTTTGATACAATTTGCTGCACCATTAATCATCATTTCTAATTTTATTTACCTAGACAGTTAAAAAATTCATTAAACTAGATGTAATTAAGTAAATCAATTTAAAAAAGATATAGCATAAGTTTATGAAAAAGAAATTTGAATAACATCATCTTCATAAAAAACTACATAAAAACAAATGTATGTAATCATGTCGAAAATTCACAAATGTGAATGTGACTCGTGCCTTTCGCTATTGGCTGTTCATCCGCCGTTCCTGCTACGGAAAGGAAGAGCGGCCTTAAGGCAGACAGATTCACCGCGGTGGCGGTAGGACTCTGGCGAATTGCTACCAAAAAACCAGACGGGCTACCGAAGGGAAGCCGGTGGTTGGTATCTATATAGGCTACGAGTTAGTGAAGCTGCGACCATCCGAGCGTATCTTCCCGTGAGGGCGAGGTCCGCAAAAAAGAATTAGAGGAATCGAGACGGCCGGCGATCGAAGGTCGACGATCTGTCTCGACGAACGAGCGTTCGTTAACCATTAGGCCTATCTGAAGCATTGGCCGATGGCTCGTCTAAGAGACTGACAACGTATATCAAGCCTATACCAGTAGCAGAGGACTCGTTCGCCACGCACACACTTTTCCGCAGAACGGGTTGCAGCAGCACGCCACTTTCCTCATTCTGTTTCTTTTTTTCCCCCTCGCCTCTTTCTCTCTCTTCCTTTCTCCATCTACCGTTTAACTCTTTTTCTTCATTTTTCTCTTCTCTACGATGTATTTCTCCCTGATGCGGTTCTTTGCATCCGTACGATGCAAAGAAGTCACTAACTCGAGCGTCCGTCGCGCGACAGATTTTATCGTTGGTGGAAAATTACAGGTTATCGAGAGGGTGATTAATGGCCCTCCCCGCTGCATATTGGACAGTAATTAAATGCGTGGCAATTTGTGCACCGTGCAGATATAGTGTGTACCCATTCACGGCACGACTGACAGGCCAACTAGACCGATTTAAAATTTTACGAGACGAACGAGGCGTACGCGCGCGCGTTCGTTTATCTTTCTCTACGTCTTCCTTGATTCTCATCGACCCATCTTTTTCTCTGACGAAGATGCCGCCATGACTTTCTGTCTTTTTTTTCTCGTGGTGTGTATTTACGACGCGATGCATATAAAGTGTAGCAAAATTGCTCGGTGATTTTGATTTTGTACTTTTTGACGGAAACGAGAGAGGCCCATCATATACATATTCTGATCCCTGTATGAAAAAAAGCAATCAATTCGGCGATAAAAATACATAAATAGCTAGTAAAAAAGATTTAAAACATTCGACGATGCACATCGAATGTTTACAATTTTTCATTATATTTATAATTTCATATAACTATTATATTATAAACCTAACTGATATGCAGATATAAAAATAAAATGCGTTTATTCATATATCAAATTCTAAAAAAAATCATGTTAAATCATGTAATGCAATTTTTCTGGAGATTCGGGAGTATTTGAAAGTAACTTCGTTCATTCTATAGAATTTCATTCTATAGAAAGAATCGTAATGGATATGGAAGGAGTCGCCAAGAGTCTCCTCCATTAAATAACTTCCACGAAAAGATGTCAGCCTGAGATGCGGTTTTTGCGTCTGCGATAGCGAGGCGGGACTTGGCGCTCGTAGGCAGGTAGGTATAGAGCATCGTCGTCCTCGACTCTTACGATCTAGTTAGCGCGATCCATCGATCCGATTGGCGTGTAATCGATCGCCCTCGTCTCTATAAGGGGACGGGCTAGAATTCGCTGAATCACACTGCCTTCGAGACAATTTGCCGATATGATAACGCCCTGTTTCCTCTGACTTCACTTGTTTACGGCAATATCCAGCATTATGCATTATTAAATACGACATTAATTCCGTGTTTTTCAATTTAATGAATTGCATTATACATACAAGTGTAAAAAATATCTATCTGCATATTATTCTCGCGCTATATTAATTCTTTACTAGGATTTCCAGTTTATCAAATATGATAGAAAACGCCAACACGGAAGTTATTGACTGTTCGAATAATACAATATATATTCTTTATTAAATCAATTTATTTCAGATATGATTGCGGGCCGACAATTTTTCGGACTTTCAACATAATCTGAAACGCTAATAATCCCTAGTAATTTCTAGTTTAATCGTATCTTTTTATGTTACGTGTATCATGATTTAGTTTACGCTGGAGATATTTTTGTAAAAGTTGATTCATTGCTTAAATTATATTTTAGCGATTGATTTTAAAATTTACCCCGAAAACTGACAGACTTTAAAATAAAATCAAATTTGTAATATATGTTTGATCCTTAACATTAGAAGTACCGAGCAATCATTATTAATAGTTTCTTTTTTTTTTCAGATTAATATTATATTTCTTGTTTAAAACATATGATTCTAAAATTTTTTACTTTTCAATAATTATGTTTTTACATTGATGAAATATTAGATTTTTCATTACTTTTTTAATTTTTATAGTAATTTATTCACTTGCTCCTTTTAGTGAATAAAAAACGATGCTCTTCTAGTGTCTACATAATTACGCTAAAAACTATCTTTATCGATTCTCTAACGATGTTTTTATGAAACTTATAAAAGATTTTTACAATATACTTCCATTATTCATTTGTCACAGTTCCGAAATGTCTATCAAGCTTTCCGTCATATATACTCTGCGATCTTTCAGTCAACCGAAACATATCGCAATGCCACGCTGTTCTGTCGACATTAAGACGAGTTCATTTCGACGGGCGCATAATCCGATTATCCCGGCTTCTCATTCGGTCACGTTTTCCCGGCGCCGCGCCGCGTTCGCATTTTATTCTACGACATGCATCTCCACCTGGCCGTCGCCGCAAAACCCGCACGTTCCATTATGGTGCGTAGACGCTCGACGCATATACTCCCTCGTTTCATTTCCTGAGGTGCAGACTCTAGATATATCTAAATGCCGCCGCGCCGCGAAAGCCAACTCATTCTCGCGAGACGATATTATTTCTCTGTTCCCATTGCCGAGTCGAGCCGTTCATGGAAGGGAGACGACGATCGAAGAGAGGAGAGCCAAACGAGGCAGTCTGAAAATACGCTCCTGAAATTATCGTTATCCACCGAGGGATCTCCGCGGCCGCGAAGATCGTCGAGTCGTTAGTCAGTCGGTCCCGCGATCTCGAGACCCTCTCCGAGTGCAAAGAGAAAGAGAGAGAGAGAGAGAGAGAAAGAGAAAGAGAGGTGCACTGGTAATTAAACTCTCGCGCGACTTTGCTTGCCGTCGTTCGTCGGCCAACGTCGTTGGCTTTTTACGGTTTGCACCTTGCAGGCCGCATCACACGAGAGAAAGAGAGAGAAAGAGAGACGCGACGCATATGTCGGCGCCTTACGGGCCAGCGTAAAACTGGCTGGTAATCATTAACAACTTAGCGCTCTCTCGACGAAAACCAAAGAGAGCCTCGGTGCACCTGAAAAAATTTATATGTGCGTATAAAATATTCCAGAACACTCAACCTCTTTGAATGACGAATTTTTTCAAAAAGAGGCTGTCAGAGAGGCTGTTACATAATTATATATTTTTAATCAATAATAAGTGTCTGACAAACATTGTAAATATATATTATTTATATGATATTTTTTAAATATTTAACTCGATGTATATATAAAATATATTTAAAGAATAAAATTCAAAATTGAATCTTATTCTAAAACGAGATGGTTTTCATTTCAAAAATAGAGTTCCACAGTAAATCACAATTTAACTTTATTATATACGAAGCCTATGAATAGAGATGGATTGCATTCCGATCGAACGAGTCATGAGGGTAAATTATGAATATATCAAATTAAACTTTACATGAATAAATGCAATTAGATTATCGCGACGATTTGTGCATCTAACGAAGTAAAAATGGCCGAGTCTGTGAGGATACATGGCAGGCACACATAAGTTAGAATATACGTCTGCAATGACGACAATGCGATGGTGGCGGTGACGTCCGGACGTCGACAAATAAATAGTCAATTTATTTAACATTTGCTCCTGTTCGCTATTCGTGCAATCGATTCCTTTGCGTCACGGCATTAAAGTGTTCCGCGAACTTATACCATTGACAACGCAATATGAACAGCATCGTTTATAATAGTGCGCGCGATTTATCGCGTGTCATTACGGTACGCACCGCGAGCCGTAAATATCAAAAGCGCACTTGCTACCGAATTACATAAAATGATCCGCGAATAGAACATAGTGCGAGAGCAATGATACGAGCGTGGAAAATAATTTAGTATCAGCTGTGCGTAAAATCAAGAAACATTGATTCTTTACACACAAGTGCGCGCGTAAAAACACACATAACTCGCTTCTTGAGTTGTTAAACGCCACGTACTCGGATATCCTTACATGAATCACGAGAAAGTATCACTGTCTGATTACATTGACATAAATATTCTACCTGACCATCTGATTAAAAATAAAAAACATATGACGAAAATATGAGTCATACAACGTAAAGATTTTTCAATTTTTGTATCTATTAAAATAAATCTAATAAATTTTATATGATTACACAACTTCGAAAAGAATCTAAAATTTAGTTTTCATAGAAAATGCTTCATTCCGATATAATAATATTCAATAATATAAAAGCAATACTTTAAAAGGAATAAATCTCGCAAATGGAATGCACTTCTTCAAAGCGTATTCCAATCCGAAAAACATTTGAAATGCAAGGCACAGTGTTATATATGCGTGTGAAACTGTCTCAATGCTGCATCGAAAGAGTCATGGCACTGCAGTGCAGCAGGACTGCAGCAGGCTCCGAAATGTAGCGCAGTATGCAGTTGTATGCGGTCACGGAGGTTCTTAGTTGAGCCAGAAAAATGCAATAACGAGCTGGGAATTTGCAAAAGAATTTGACAAGAGCGAGATAGAAGTTGTAATAATTGCACGGCTGTAATACTATCCGCGAGTGATATGCAATTATATCAAACTGACAAAGTTTAACTACGCATGTATGAACGAGATGGCATTTATCGCAATAATTACATTTTAACTTTAACGATAATATCTGATAAAAGCGATAAGAAAGAATATTATGAGTCAACGGTCAACATTTTACATTTTTGACGCCAAGAGTTGTAACGTCGTTCACGAGATGGTTTGGTATAGTAAATTGCGATCATTAGCATGGCGATTATTGATAAGATAGGCAGCGTAAGTAGACGTGAAAATAATCGACTAATTTGAAAGAGTGATATAATGAAAACTATATGTATTTTATGAGATAACATTTCATTTGATAAAATTGATTTTCCGTGAAATTTCTGAAATGCATATGCAAAGTCAGAACAAAATAACGAAAGATATTAAATTTCATATTTTACACATTTTTGAAATATAATATAATAATTTTAATTTCAATATATAAATTAATATTTCGTTAAAATTTTATAAAAAGTAACAATGATCTTTTATTAAATTTTAATTTTTTTTAAAAATATTTTTAAAAGTTTTTTCAAAACTACTTTTTGAATGTGATTTTAAAATATAATTTTTCTAACAAGTAAGTTTGTAAGTTAACCGATGTTCTAAAATTGATAATAAGGCAGCTCTGCGCTATATATACATAAATGCAAGCAATCGTAACGGCTGTTACAGTCTATCCTAACCACGGTATTCGTATGGCGGACGTTATCGTGTAATTGCGGGTTAATTCGCGGCTGGCAGGCGACAGAACGTACAAGGCGTGGGCGATTCCTTAGGCCTGTCTCGTTTTGTCGTTTCGCGTAGCTGCACGCAATCGCATTCGCCAAACGACAGAGACATCCTAGTAGTCTCTTGGAATCTTCGTCAAGTGCTCGTTGAACATATTTTACGCTTCGTCGCGCGAAACCGACGATTGTCCGTGCAATAATTTACATGGAAATCAGGCACGCGAAATCTAGACTCATTTACAATGCTTGAATTTAAAGAAAGCAAAGATAGATAAGATTCATTGGACATGTGAAAATTATTTTTTTTTGGAAAATATTTTTTGAATAATACTCGATTTTTTTTTAATTTATCAAAATTATTTTTCTGCTATTTCGTAAATAACATTGGAAAAAAAGCTACGTATTTTATAATAATTTTAATTTTTAATCGTTTATATTATTAAATTACAGTTATTTCATGATATGTCTATATTTTGATCAATTATGTAGTAGAGATAAAGAGAGTTTTGTTTTTCGGTAGAAATTAATGCAATTATGGTTGTATGTTATATTTTCGAATATATATTTCAGTATTGCGTTTATAAATGAATTTAAATAAATGAATAAAGTTTTGTTGAAATATCTTTTGTTTATGTATGATATTTAAATCGTATTTAATTGCAAGATTTTAATTATTTTAGTACCATCCGTTTAGAGATAAACAGACAAGAGAAACACAGTTAGCTAATCCGCATTCTCTCCGTTGCGTCACGACCCGCAATGCAGAATTCTAGATACGCCAATAAATTCTAGCGAAGGAAATCCTTTAAAACCGACAACACGTCGATCTCGAAGCTGGGACATCGAACGTAGCTCAATCGCTTATTCGTGGCGCGTGAATGTTCATTCGTTCGTTTGATTAAAGAGGAACCTTTTCGAAAAGATTATATGTAAAGGAAAAGGAGGAATCTGAAGAACGAGTGGCACATAGAAGAAGATTCCACGGAGCGATGCACTCGGATGCACGAATAGATTCTAAGTTCTCGGTGTCAACGGCATAAGGTCTTTCCTCCGGGTTATAAGCGCTACACATGCGTATGTACACGTAATGTATGTATATTCATGTGCGTGAATGTGAGTTTGCAAAGAGAGATCAGCCTCGGATAGGTCGGGTCTCTTTGGCTGTGGCAGGTATAGGCCGTATGCCTTAATAGAAACACCCACGCCCTCATTATGCGGATATCATAAACATTCGCGGCGGACTCGCGATCTCCCGTATGCAAATATCATCGACCTCCCTCGTTCCCTTCTATTTGCCATTCTGTCCCGTACTGCAGTTTGCACGCGATCACGTAAAACGGCAGTCTGCGTCGGATCTAAAGGTGCTTGCTCCTTTTCAGTCGCACACAGTTTCCGTATCTTGATCTTTGATGTTGTCATTACTTTACAGTTGCAATTTTTTTTACTCGGAATTATTTATCATACTTTATTCTTATTTATAAATTCAGAATATTTTAATCTATCACTTCAACTTGCTTGAAATAATAGATTAAAGAAAATTAAAGAAAAGCATTTTCTTTAATTTGAAAAACTCATTATTAAATAATTAGTATCTGTAATAATATTCCTTAGTAATAATTATATATAATTATATATAATTTTAAAGTTTTAATGATCTTCTAGTCATTACAGAAATATTAAATTCAATTTCTGTCTATTTTTTTATATTTGCTTGTGTTAATAAATTAATTAAGAATTGTTATAAAAGAACGTTACAATATCTCAAAAAATGCATGTGTCGTCACATGAGACAGTATTATAATACATAAAGAAACACAAAAGAAAAGATCACGGCCAATGTACGAAGGGCCTGAGGTGACTCATTTTCGCGGAGAGTTGAATTACGGACTACCGGATATGTGGTTGCTGGTAAATGGATTTCCGCTATAATTCTTATTATACGCGCGAACTTCTCGCGTGTATACAAGACCCAAATAGAGAAATGCAAAGACATGCTTATAAAAATATTTAATACGTTATAACATTTTTCATGCTCTTATCGGCATTTAATTATTTCAAAGTATATATATATTTAATTAAATATATGAATTTTTCCATAAATCTTTTTTTTATCAAGATTTGATTCATCATAGTTAACAACTAAAGATACATGTAAAATTATAAAATTCTAAAAGTATAGCTATAAGTTATAAGTTATAATATTATAATTGATCAATTATGTTTTAATATATATTTGCGGAAATAAGAGTAAAAAAAGAATCTCTTAACTAAGTAAAGATCTGTAGCTTTATAATGCAATGGATTTAGCTTTTTAATGCTTGAATTTCAATTTTAAACAAGCATCTCAGAATTAACAATCTTTTGAAATATGCGTCTCTCTTACAAAGTCGTGTTGTGCTGTGAGGCGAGAAATCGCAGCAGCACTGACAATTTAGTCGCATGTGGCATGCAATCGTCACGGTACACGAGCGCGTAGTCAGCGATGATGAAGAGAGGGACATGCGTACTTCGTCTTAACCGTCAAGGAGTATTTCCACCCGCGCCATAGGCGCGATCGCGAGAGATTCGCGTGAATACGAGATAGAGAAAGAGATATAGAGAAGAGATGGGAGCGGGAGAAGGAGGATGAACGAGAAGAAGGAGAATAGTAATAAGCTGGCGCACGATGATGAGTGGCCGGCGTAAATTAGCCGACACGTAAATTAACCACCCCCGATGAGACGCCGACGAATAACGGCACGCACCAGAGGGGCAGGCGCGATATCGCACCGGCTCGAGACACCACAGGTTCGAGGTTTCTTGTAAAAAAAAGGGTTGCTTAGCAGCAACTGACCCTGGGGCCTTTAATGAACGTCGCGTGCCGAGCGCGAGAGTGCCCTTACTTTGCTCTCGCTTTCTTGAACATTATCCATGTTCCTCATATTAATGGTCTACCGTTGGTAACAATGATATGAATTATTTGTATGGAGCGTCTACAAATAAATACTGACTATTTATTGCCGAGCATCGGATCATAAAAAATTTACTTCAGCTTTATAAACGGATTGCCGTGGTATAAACTTTAATTCTTTGCCATTTTATGTTAAAGGGGACGTCCAACAAGATTTACTGATAATGTTATATATAATTTGTCAAACACTTGAAACATTAATAAGTAAGCATTAAAACTGTGTGTGTGTGTGTGTGTGTGTGTGTGTGTGTGTGTATACATTGCGTGAGAATTAATTAATTACTAAAATGTATAAATATTAACATTGTAGTTAAATTATAATCACAATTATGATTATTAAAACAAGATAACACTGAAAAAAGAAGTGTTTAATTTTAAGATATTAAAATGTTTTAGTTTTAAAGTAGACAAAACACTACGTGTTTGGATTTAAAATACGTTTAGTGTTTTAAATCCAAACAGTGTTTTATCTATTGAAAACGTTTAGAACTAAAATATTATTAAGTGTCTAAAACACACACACACATACAAACAAAAATAAAACACATTACTTTTCACAGTAAAGTACTCAATATTTAATATTGTTTTCTTGCTCAAAATATTCCTCTTTTTTTTACATAAAATCAGATATTGTAAAATAATTTTACATAAAATTAAATAAAATCAGTTTTATCGATTATCATTCGTTTCTTTCTCTTTCTCAATGTATTTTTTTCTCACAATTCAAGAAACAAAACTCTTGATACATGTACATGCAAAAAATTCTACTATGATCGTTTAAGTCATAACCAGTTTATGCATTAAAATTCTCTTCACTCTACAACTTTGAATGAATCAACCAAATTATAAGAATACAAATATCAATAATTTAATGAATCTTGTATAAATTTTTTCAATCACATTCAAGAGGAAATTATTAAAATTTATGCTTCTGTTGTATAATGTCATACCAAATGCAATCTCATTAAATCTAAGAATTTTACGCGAATGCTCTTCTGACAACTCGGGAGGGGGGAGGGGGGAAAGTAGTCTGAATCTTTCCAACAAACTTAATCGCTAGTCTATCGCGTTCTAATTTAAAGGTACTTCTCTCCGCATTCGCAGGAGTAATATCTCTCGAAGTTGCAAAGGTAAAGTCAAGAGCACGCGCCGCGTAAGATCCGAGTCACCAATTAAAACTGCTTGAACTGACGGCGAGTACAATTAATTAACGTGTCGGCAGTCGATGCCGTGGCTCTAATGATACCAAGAGACCTCGCAGCCGACGGAAACAGAGAAACAGGCGCGCTTATAAGCCCAAGATAGGAATTAGAGCCGTTCACGAGCTCGGGCTTGCGAACCGCCCACCGCCTCTTTTTTTCGCTGCCGTCTTTGCAAACAGCATCCATGCTTGGCGATATCATTATAATTAAAAGCGACCGTCTCTCGCGAGAGCAGGTGTCGATCTAACGATTATAAAATCGCCATTCGAGAACGCAGTAGCGGCGGTGGCACGAAAAATTGGAAAAAAATCGGCCGGACACGCCGATCGGAGTGTTGCATGCTGATCGCGCGTGTTTATCGGTTTTCCTTCTTGCAAGAAGGCGCGCCTGCCGACTGGCTACTCGGTCATTACGTAGCGTAAACGCGAGGTTTGCTTATTATACGAATTCGCGACGGAGTGGTTTTTTTCTTTCGTCGAAACATCACGCACTCGCCGCGTACGCACTTCCCGTGTTTGATCGCCGCATTCCTGCAAGCGCGGCCGCGAGTCGAAACGTCTTCAACTCGAGGACATTATTTTTGCATCGGAAATTATCATTTTCTTCTCTATTACAGAATAGAAATAGAAAATTGAATAATAAATCTAATGGGATATTCGGAAAAATAAGAATCGTTCAAAGCAATAAACATTTTCGCTTTTAATATTCTCTCTAGTATAATAATGATACATTTATAAACATGCATAAAAAAACATTTTTGTATTAAAAGTTAAAATTGTTATATCGAAAAAAATTTTCTAAATCTAAGTAATTTTTTTTTCTTGAGTGAAAGTAAATATATGTTACTTTTATTACAAATAACATATATTTACATTTAGTAAATATTTACTTGCAGTAAAAAAATGTTTACTTGAAACTATTCAAGAAAAAATTACTTAGATTTAGAAAATTTTTTCTTTAGTGTAAAAAGAATTTATGAGTAAATAAAGGAATGTATAAATTAACAAATAATTACATTATTTAACATTATTTAACATTCCAATCGCTTTAAGTACGTGCGGAAATTATAATCAAATTTTAAGCGGGATTCAAATCGATCGATGGAATGAGCGTCGAAATGCTTTACGGAAACCTGATATCGTATCGAAATACATGGCCCATACTTTATTCAAACGCCTTAGCGTTTACTAATGTTTCCTACGACAAAGGCATAAAATCGCGAGTAGCCACGTATATTATGCAAGAACGAGATTTGTGCGGCGCGCGAGCAAGACTGATAACGCGACGGGCGAGGAAAAATGAGAATGCAGAGCGGGTTGTTTTTACATTCACGTGCGCGTCGTAGCGAGACGGTGAAATTACAGATGCTAAGCAGAAAACGTGAACAAAATATGTGCCTGGTCATTATCAGAAAATCGCCTCAATGATGAACATTTTTTCTCAAAATATTTTTAATCGAATAAATTTTGATATATTTTCGATATTTCATTATGAATACTTTGACAATTAAACTTGAAATTTTAGCTGTGATTGTCATATATATAAAACCAAAAGGAAAAACGAGTTCTTTCATGTTAATGTTTCTTTCAATTTAGTTCATCCAAAATTATCATTTAAGTCCTTTTTAAAGTAATGCATTCAACTTTTATTAAAAGTTTAATTTCACGTTCATCAAAAAATGTTTTATTGAACTATTTATCAGTGGTATAATCATTCTAATATGTGTATGTATGTAAACAATAAAAAGAAGACAGGAAACTTGAATTAAAAAAGAATGATCAGAAGAGAAATTCTCTATGTAGTCGATTTTTGCGACTTTTTAATGATATTATACAATACTCTTTCTTATCTAATATCAAATATCATTACCATTATATAAATGATTGTTATTGATCAAATTCTCGTATTAAAAATTAAATATTAAATTTCAAGATTTCAAATTTTCTAGATTTTTAATATCGAATATCTTTTTTTAGAATATCAAAAAGATACATTTGATGCGAGAGATATCAAAATATTTAAAAAATAATTAATTCTTATTACTTGGAAACGTTTGCGGTAATGCATTATAATTGTCAAACTTTGTACATTACTAGTTATATCAATCAATTATATGAAATCAATTTATCT
>NW_017259279.1:3445751-3456544 GCF_001594045.1 Atta colombica | reverse complement strand
TATATATATATAATTAATATTTTATAAATTAAATATCTTTAACGCGCAAAATATTTATACTCTAAATCTGTAGCAATGAAATTCACTGCATTAAATTGAAATTTCAATACAGGCATTAGTGGCAATTGCGCTAATGTGTTACTGCCAGTGAATTTTATTGCAAGATGGGAATGGAAAATCCATTCGATAATTGGAGTGAAAAATTTCCTCCAAAAAGGAATGAATTTGAAGGTTAGAATAATGACAGAATAATGTCATTCTAAATTCAGATAACAAAGTTTACGGAGACAGATTTTGAAGAGAGAACATGCTATCAATCTATTAACTTATTAACCTTATTTTTGCATTATGTCGCTAAATTCACTTCTTGCAGTAATATTCAATACATCTTGCAATGCATTATCAACCAATGCTTAAACCACTTCGATTAATCGAATGAAATGAATATAATCCACTCCTTTATGTAAGAGTAGACAGATTAATTTCAAAGCAATGAAAATTCATACTTAAAACAATGATTTTGCCCACTTTTGTTAGCAATAAAATTTTTATTGCTACAGATTTAGAGTGGTCTTCATGTACATTCTCGTTATTCATATTTATTGGATTAAGAATTGCATCGCTATTTTCGCGACGAGTGTAGAGAACCCGTTGTCTGTTAATAAGGTGCGCGGTGAGAAATTTCGCGCGATTTCGTCGAGGCAATATTAAAATGCGACGTGGTGTCAGGCGTGAGAGAAACGCCGCGCCGGTGGATTGTAAAGGTGAAATATACTGCAGTTTACAGGATTATCCGAAGTGCGATCTTGCGCGGCGGCTCCACCTCGCCATCTCCTCGGCAGTTTCTATATGCCGCAACGGGCGCGACGCGTCCTACATAAATCACCCGCTGTAGACGCCGGGAGAGAGCCTTTTGAAATTATATAGCTCGGCCACGACGAGAGTCCGCCCGCGGACTTCGGATTTTCAGAGTTCCTCACAGCGATATATCGCGCACGGTATATCTAGATGGCAGATCGGACCGAGTCATCGAGCGCGAGCGCGAGGTGCGCTCCTCTTCTCTCGTCGATGTATCGATACGATCGTCCGATCTCTTTTCCACGCATTGCCTCTCTGTCATTCAACGAATCGACCGTCCGAACAATCTTGCCACGGACGCTGGTTCGCCAAACACGATCGAAAAAGAGAACCAATTGCGAGATCTGATGGCTCTATCCGTTAAAAAAAAGGATTCGAAGTTACAGAGATACTTTCGGTATTGAAATTCGGTACAGAAATGAGATAAATTTTTGACCAGGTTGCTATTATGAGAACATACCTTTACGGCAAATATTTAAAATTATTTTAATAATTGAAAATTTAAAATCAAATAGAGTTGAAAATTAAATAATATTGAATTAAAATTGATAAATTATAGAGATTCTGATTAACTTTGAGTTTTATTAAAATTATGACTTTTAATTTTCTCTGAAATGTTTAAGATTAAAAATAAGAATGCTTAAGCGAATAAAATTACCGCAAGTGTTTGCATTCTTATCTATATAAATATGATATGGATATCGCGCGTTGAAAGATCGAGAGATCAATTCTTAAGTGGTTAATGGTAACACGGTGGCTATAAGTATTCATGGAGCGATTTAGAGCGATCACATAAGCGCGAATAGAACGATCGATAAAGAACGCATCTCGCAGTAGTAAATCAATCTGAACTAATCTCGGTTTGACATCCGATCCACCCAGCGTGGGCGCTACTCGTCGTGTCGGCTACGAATGAATATTCTCGACTTATCGATATATACCTAATTCGATGTGGATCGGCATGATCTCTCTCGTCGGAGAAAAGAGATGCCCATCTCTTACATGCCGCTCGTAAAATTACGAAATTAAATCTCACGGCGCGGAGCGAGAAATTAACGGTCCCGTTTTGCGGACGCGACAAAAACGATCTCGTCGAATGAAGTGTCGATTAACCGTATCGCAGTGGTTCTCATGCGATTTCATTCTTTATTATGACACCGATACGCTTTTTCCAAGAAGATAGAAAAAGGAGATAAAACGTTTGATTGAATTACTATTATAAACAGTGCTACTTCACGCAATTCTTTGTTTTTTGTTTAAGTTTTTCATTATCTTAGGATGTAATGAGTTTTCATTTTTAGCAAGCAATTTTAGCGAAATGTTAGCGATCTAATATAATTATGTCGATGTTACATATATCTTTCATATAAGAGAAAGATACGAATACGAAGATACGATTACAAGTATTGTTGTTGCTTTCATAATGTAACTGCGTTCATATTGTACTGTATATATATATTTTTTTTTTAGAGAAATGCGCTTCTCTTCTATCATTTACCTTGAGAGATTAACATTTCCTCAAGTTATAAAATAAAGAGATTAAATTATTGTTACTAATTGATATACTATTGATATACTATTATTAGTATTACTAATAAATGTAAGATTCATGTAGTATACGATAAAAATAATGATCGAAAATATTGCGAAAAAAGCATTTTTAAAGGTAACTAGCAGACTAGCAGATGCGAGAGATCGGCGATACTAGAAAATAGCTCGACAGAACGGAAAGGTAAATGATCCGCGAGGGAGGAAAGAGGAAGGGGAAGACGCGATACGATGGATGGACGGACGGTATTATATGGTGACTATGGCCGTGGTGAAGGCGAGTTTTTATCGCGGCCACCATCTGGCAGGCCGATCGTCATTACCGCCCTAAGTGATCCTCGCATGACCGACCGGACTTTGCACCACGTCACCGCAGCTCGTTACCAACAGCCTCGATTTTTCGTAGGTATCACTATTACGTTTTCGCAGCCGTTCTTAGGGCGAATAGAAGTTTGCAAGTAAAGATTTTTTTTAAGCAAAGTTCAAGAACAAAATAAATATGTAAATAAAATTTTTATTTGCCACTACACAAAAAGATTTTGTTCAATATTTATATTAAAAAATTTAGCTGTATATAGAGAAAGTTGAAAATAATGTTGTTGAACTAAAAATATTTATGTATTAGGACGCTCAAATTGGTTGCTAGTTAAAACTTTTTGCAATATTGCTCATCATACTTGAGTTTCCTTAATTATTTTTAATAGTTCATTTGGTTGTTCACTCTTTACGGTAAAAATTTATTCATTTTTACGTCAAAATGAAAATAAGAGGAATAACCTCCAATGGCCTTGACAAATGTTATCCAAGTCATGATCCTAAACAATATGCAAAAGATTTCTTGAGTAACGCTAACGCCTGATACTCGTTCGCCTGATACGTTCAAACTTTAATAACTCAAAAAGTACTGATTAAAAAAAGGTTTCATTATAAGGTTTCATTATATTTTGAAAAAGTCTCGAGGTAAGCTACAAGAATATACAACAAAAAATGAAGGATTCCATTTAAGAAAATATCGGTCATATAGCTTTGAGAAGATCACTTAAACTCAAGTCCATATTTTCATTATGTGTCCCCCCTTAATATCCAATTTTCGTAAAACATATCTACCAGTCGTTTTCAAGATATTTTCGTAAAACATATCTATCAGTCGTTTTCAAGATATAGGACCTGAGTCAGACTTTAGACATCCTGTATAATGCCACGGTGTAGATAAAACATTAATTTTAAATGATTTAATCACGAGTTTTCTTAAATTGATGGTTTCATTCATCGCGAGACGTATTGATAAATGTAATATACGCCCGAAATAGATGTGTGCCGGGTTGGATTACATGAAAATGAATTAATAAGAAAATAATACGCATGCTGGACACAAAAAGAAGCTATACAATATAATGAATAATTAATGATAAGCTTGAATCAAATTTATCTTATTTGTAAATTGAGATTATTTCGTATTTCGTGTGTATATTTCAATATCGCGCGAATAAATGCGACGTACCTTTCATATTTTTAATTAAAAACAATGGCACAGAAATTATAATAATTTATTTTATTTCCAATATTAAAAATTTATATTTTTTGGAGGTTTTGACTTGTTTTTTATAATTGCTTTTATAATTTTATAATAAATTTCAACTTTTCAATAGAGATAATATATTGGAACATGCTACGAATTATAATATAATATTTAATTTAATTAATTTTCTATCATTCGTTATAATTTATATTGTTTCGAAATTTAATATCGACAAATTGAAATTGAATGTATCTCGGAATGCATTAGCAAATTTGGACCCATTAGTGCGCACCAATTGATTGAATAATATTAATATATTAAAAAACAAGTAATTAGATAAATAGATAAATAACTGAACAAATAAATGTAAGATTGTTTTATATTTCAATCCTTAAAAAAATTTAAACATATTATATTCCTCTAGTCCTCTTTTGTTTCTCATGCACTAATTGCATTTATGCTCCTTCATATGACTTTTTGATTAGTAGAACATTTAATATAAACTGACTTATGCTATCAAGTCATCTTTTTCATTCTTCCTCTAAGCCAATAGATAACCAATCGCTTTCTCGTTTTCGCAAACTTTTCGTTTTACTACTTTATTGGAGGCAACGGATTGATTAACCGATCCTTCTACTCGGATGTGAGTTTCTTCGCGAGGAAACGCGATTTGATTGCCGCTATAAAGATGTTTCGCAGCGGTTTCCTTTCGCGCTTCGCCGAGATCGACGCAGCGAGTGGGATAGGAAAAAAATGAAGATAAAGAGAAAAAAAGTTATGAAACAGTCGCGATTCCACGCGAACCAGAAATTGCTTATAACTTGTCAGATGCCGTACGGAATTTCGAGTTGCGTCTACAATGTGAAATTAACAATGTGAAAAGAAAAACATTGCTGGTGAACGAGCGCTTCAAAGCATACTGCGACACCGTCATTTTGATCTGTTGGCTCCCGCAGAGATAACTGATCCGTACAGTTATTTGAGTTTAACAAATTCACGGATCCGAGCTCAATACACTGTGGATCATCTCATATATATATTTACACATTATGTACACTAGTTTTTATGATGATAAAGCAACAAAAATATTTGAAGAAGCAAGATATAACTCAATTTAAGAATAATAATCAGAAAAATAGAATAAGAATTTTAGTTCTGATACGCATATTTGATATAAATGAAACAGGATAGCAAACGATAAAGTTTATTTTTTAATAAATAAATATTTGAAGAAAAGTTTAAGTAAGATATAATTTTCTATTTAAGGATAGGAAGTAAAAATAAAAATTCAGAAATATCGGAAGAAAAGTTGAAGCAAGATATATAATTCTCAAAAGAACAAGGTACAATAAAAAAAAAAATAAGAATAAGAATTAAACTGATATATGCGTCCGTTAATTGATGTATATTAATGTGCGATTTAACATTGATAATTTTCATACGAAATTAAACATATATCGCGATCTTTTATCTCATATTTGAGATACCGTTGACTTTTCTTAAATCACGATAGGTAATTATCACAAATGAATTTTTTATCGAAGCCAGAATACATAAGACGTAAGCCGAAAGAAAAACAAAAAAAGGAACACGCCTGCGGAAGCAATTAAGAAAATGTGCCTTCCGATCGCGATTTTACAGCTCGCCGATTTAATTAACGCTTATTAACTCGTTTTAATCACTGGTTTTCTCCCTCTCTATCGATCGATTACTTTCCTGTTCCTTCGACTTAAAGAAAAAAAGTTAAGTAATCGTTAATAACAATGACACATTTTTAATTACGTTCAGCCCACATCGCCGATGAAAATCACCGAATTGACTGCATACCTCAAGCCGCCTGAAATGACCAACCGTGCGTCGCTCCTTCATTTATCAAAAATAATTACGAGGACTTTGATGAATGCACCGGCACGACAAACATGCTTTTTTTCCCCACGCTTCTTGCCGCCGCACGTGATACACTTTTGCCAAAATGAATCGATCGATTAACGGTCTGAATTCACTGACTTTCATCTTGCCCGCGACTCGTTAATATCAACGATTTATTATGAAAACGTACCACTTTCATCTCCGGTGTAATCACCGGGAATTTCAACGAAACTTGCAGCATATATCGCGCGCAGAAACTTGTTACAAGGTCTAATTCCACAACAGAGCTCCAACAGAGTAGAGTATGTAGAGTTGTTAATTTTCTTAAAATCTTCAACGAGTAGAATACACATGGTATTCATTCCAGGGGCATTACATTAAAAATTCTTACTGTATTTATTTTACGATTCTATTTATAAGATTTTTTTTATATTTCTATTTTCTATATGGATCCCAACTGCACACTAATCGATAAAAGAATTGTATCTCGTAACTTACAATTAATGTTTGTTCCACTTTCACGCGAGTTTTTTTTTTGGCTTTCTAAAGTTTGGTTTCTCGTAAACTAGCTTAAACTGATCTTGCGGATGTAAATATTAATATGTCACTGTATATGTATTGGAAATAGTGGTAAAACTAGATATCATTAGAAAAAAAATATTAGGCAATTTTTCTCGTTTTAAACATTCGTGTTTCTTATAAGAGTTTAAGGATATAATGTTTGGTTCAACTTGTTTCATCTGCACAGATTATTCTATTGGATGCTTGTTATTTATTAATATAGAATCTATAATAAATAAAAAGTATTAGATGAGTGCAGTATTGTAAAGAATTAGACTCCGTTAAATTTCTGTTGCAAATAAGTGTATTCGTATCTCTTTACGAATTGATTCAAATATTATAATATTAAATTCTTGATGTAAGATTGCGAGAGATAACTTCTGTCCAAACAAAATTATTTTTAAACCTATATCTAAATTTTGCTTCAACAAAATCATTCTTTTCATGATTATTTCCATTTTGATAAATTGAGATAATAGGGAGTTTTTGCAATACCATTTATCCAGATATGATGAACATTAAGGTCAGATTATCTTCTTAATAATTAATTAAGAAAAGGATAACATGATTTTAGTATTCACTGTATTATTTGAATTTACGTTATTGCAAAAACTTCCTAATGTCGCTTTGACATACTTTATCATTCATTTAAAAAAAAAAAAATATCGTGTCAATGATATTTCTGTATAATAATGGAACTATTGTGACATTTTTCTCGTGTGCTAAAATCATATTATTACGAACTTTATATGTTAAGAAAACATTACTCAAGTAGTATAATAAAATTATAACCATAGTACTTTTTGATCGCTAAAAAACATTATTATTTTTATATATTAAAGCTTAATTATTATTATAGAATTATTCTATTCTAGAATTATATAGAATTACTCTCACGATAAAAATATATTGTACAAAAATTATCTGTGAGTTTTTGTATACTTTATGACAGCGATATCGTGCTATATATATATTTGCTTTCTACTCTACTTCTGTTCACGTGAACTCTTGAAGAATGACTTTCCAGGAAAGAAGAGCTCGTATACGCAAGAACTCGTCGTGAGAGGAACTTCGCGAAGTCGCAGCCGTTAAAGCTGTCGAGATTTTACGCGGTTTTGCGAACAGCACCCGCTATCTCCGGTCTGCAATCGAGGTTGATAATTATCGGTTTGATATGGTCTATCGCACAAACACGGGATCAAATAACTTGTGCGGTAGTTACGGCTATTACGTCGGTACGCCTGATTTTACGCGGTGATACTTTCATCTGTGTAAAAGATGATGACTAATACGTATCTACCGTTTGATCATTGACTCAATTAACGGCCGATTTGTTTTGTATCGAGTTAAAGACAATTTAATCCATTATATTGTAGTATCGTGTTATTTTATGGTTTTATTTTATAATTTACTGAATTCACTTTATTCATAAGCTTCTCTCTAAAAAAAGTGACATTTTTAGGTTTATTGTTTTTTATTGTCATTAAAAATGCAATATTATTAAAAAAAAAGAAACAGTATTTAACTTGAGAATTTTTAAAAAATTCTAATCCCCTCCCCCCAAATTATAAAATTATTCACATTCATCACTTATATTGATGAAATGAATTCAAATAATACAAAATTTAGTAATAATGATTGCAAAAGCTTTCTTTTCAACAGTCATACAGATATTTGCTTTAACCGGAAGTCAAAGATGTGCGGTATAATCCTGAAAAGAAGCTAGTAGGGAATCAGAGCACAATGATTATCGCATGTCAATGGGAGGCTTCTCTTATGTCCCAATGGACACTCTAATGGAAGACTCTTCGGAGAAGGATCTCGAAGAAAAGAAGTCCTAAGACGGCGATGAGTCTGCATAAGGACGAAGACCAGGTAAAGCGCGCAGAAGGGGGGAAGGAAGAGAGAAAAAAGACCAGACAGGTGCCACACGCTGAGGCACCCACCACAGGTCGGTTAATGCGATCTCGCCGGCGGTTTCGTCGTCTTTCCGCGCCATGAGCCTTTGCGATAATTGTCGCATAAAGTCGACACATTATTGCGTTACGGCCTTCCGCGGAGATCCCGCGAGATATTACGGCCATTCCGCTTGCCCACGTAATGGCGGCCCCACGCGACGCCACGCCGTCGACATCGTCCTCCGAAAGGATTCCTCCATTGGCATCATCGGAATTAATGAAAATAAGCACCAAGGGAAGAAGAAGAGGGACCGCAAGAGTGACAATTTGACAGATTTCTCTTTTAGTTTAATTTTTCCAAGACGATAAATTATTTGAGAAAAGTTATTTTCGCAATTCTTTTCTTTTCGTATATAATTATGGGGTTTATTATTATAGTTTCGACATTCGAACTTTTTCCTAGATGAAGGAGTCTCTTCAGGATTCCTAGATAATTTCTTATTTTTGTCGGTGTCTGATTTCCGACAATGCAAAAAGACGTAGGATGATGATAGAGAAATGAAAGTAATATGCGCGAGGCAAATGCCTAGAGAATTCCGTGGTATTCTTGAGATCTCTTATGAGACTGTTCTCGAACGAAATTGCAAATGAGCCACTCACTTAGTCGAGATTCCGCCAAGACAAACAAAAGGCATTAACCTTTGATTTCTTCATGTTTTAGAAGTCACCGCCTCTACGTCGTACAGACGCATTGTAAATCAATCGTACACCGTAACATCTCTACACGGAATACTATAAAGTATAATATAATAATATATTAAGAATAGCCAATTAAAAATGTTTAATAATCTTTTGATGATCGTTAATATTTTAGTATTATTTTCTATGAGCATTATTCCTAATTAATTTAATTAATTAGGAATATTAATTTAATTATTCCTAATTAATATATAAAAATATAATGATTGAAATATTAAAGAAATATGAGTACATAAAAGCATCATTGCTAAAGAAATATTTATAACTAAGTAAGTTATATTATAATAATTCATAACTGTAAGTTATTTCTATATGATTTATCTTCATAAGCTATTATAGTTCATCCTATTCAGCGTAGATACGTGTGTGAGGCGAGCTTCAGCTCTGAAATTGCGTACGCGCTTTTGCGCGTTGGCGGACACCGTTTTCTAAATCACTCGCTGCCACTGTTCCCGCCGACAGCTTTCTCTCTTTTTCCTGTGGCTATCTTCGTTTGTCCCATCTCGCATCCTCGTCGCTCATACGCATGGAGAGTTACGATAATGTCCCAAATGATGTTCTATTTTCGCAAAGAGACGTCGATCTCCCAGCCAGTCGTAAAACTGTAGTCGCAGGTGCATTAAACCTAGAATAGGCTCCTTGTAACTTTGACTATGTTGCGCTACATTGAACGTCTCGCCCTGACTGTGAACACTTTCGAGTATACGAAGAACTCTCGCGCCGAATTTCCTGAGTATCCCATATAAACAAGAATGTTATATGAGCTACATAAATCAAACGCTAAAGTAGAAATTATAATTTCTTAGAATAACAACTTGATATTAATTACCTAATATACGAAGAAGTTTTATATAATACTTATTATCTAAATATCATATTAAGTTTAATGAAGATCGTTTCAATTTTCGAGAATTCTGAATTTATTTTGCGTACTTAAAGAAAATAAGATAAATAGAATCACAAGGATATACAGTGGCATGCAAAAGTTCCCGGCCAGTGGACATTTTGTATACTCTAATTTATTAAAAAAAAAGCCCGAGAAAATTTTAATTATCATGTTAGATGTCAGATGTTAGTATACAAGATTTCGTTATCTACATCTTGTATTGATATGCGATAATGGTTAATATTTTATCAGGTTTTTTTTATAAATTAGAATACAAAATATCACTAGCCGGAAACTTTTGCATGCCACTGTATATCCTTGTGATTCTGTTTATCTTATTTTCTTTAAGTATACGCAAGATAAATTCAGAATTTTCGAAAATTGAAATGATTTTTATTAAGTTTAATATGATATTTAATAATAATAAAAATAAGATAGATAATAAATATTATAAAATTTCTTCATATATTAGGTAATTAATATCAAGTTGATATCAATGTATTCTAAGAAATTATAATATTTATACTTTAGCGTTTGATTTATGTAGCTCATGTATTCTCGTTTATATGGGATACTCAAAAAATTCAGCGCGAGAGAAGTTCTTCGTATACTCGACACTGTTACAAACATACAATTGATACAAAATTTATCTTTTTTTAAACAATATGTCAAGGCTTCATTTACTCGCTGTTTTGCTACATATTTTGCAATGTCGCATTTGTTTATTAACGATAGCGAAAGTAATTCATGAGTATTTCACTGCATCATTTACCGCAATCTATAATATTTTCCGTTTCGCATTTCGCATTTCAACACTACGAACAAAGATAAGAAAACTCATCACACAGCAGAAACTTATCTAACACGTGAAGAACACTCTGTTTTTTCTATAATT
>NW_017259279.1:3412273-3445651 GCF_001594045.1 Atta colombica | reverse complement strand
ATAAATATAAAATATATATAAAAATATAATGTGGTAGATAATCAAGCACGACGTAAATAAATTCAATCAATATTGCCATATGCATTATTGTGTAAAAAAAAGTAAAACAAAATTTGATTCAAAATTACTATTGTTTGTTTTATTCTTAGTGGACCAGAAGATTTTTCTTATGTTATTTCTGACTTATGTTATAAATTCCGATAAGAATTTAGTACTTCGAAGATAAATACGATCATTTAAAGAAGCAAAGATAATTTTGAAAAGTTGAACTATCAGGGAAAATAAAAAATTGTCATTATCGATAATCTATTAATAATTTGTACTCTTGCAACTATTGAGTTGTCCGGAAAGTTTGTACCGCAAAAGATTTAAATTTAATAAATGTATACTAAAATTTAAATCTTTTGCGTTTCAATTTTCCTTCAAAATCGGCACGAATTTTCCGGACAACCCAATATAATAATTAAAAAACAGATTTTAACTAGATAACATAGACCTGATCAATTTGAAACAATTTGATAACATAATGATTTGTATAAAATATGACATATATTAATTTCTTAATATACTTTTCGTAACACAATTTAAAAGCGCGGTATAGCAATCGACTTCCGCACTTGGTTACCCGCTTCCCTTCGGAGATTAAAGTTTAATACCATGCAAGAAGGAGTGATCTTATCAAGGAAGTGCGCGGTCTGTAGAAGACGTCCGGAAGCGCAGAAGACGGTTTCTCGTCCGTTTTTCTTGTGACCAAAGATGATAAATCTGTAGAGATATACAGGCGAAGGAAGCAGACAGAAAAAGTTCCTATACTCGTTCGTTATTACAAAATTATCTACAATGAGTTTTATAGCAGATATACACTTTCAACGTTAAAGCAACGTCAAATTAAGTATAAACATACTATATTGAATACATGAGAATATAGTTATTACTAGATTATAGTTATTAATTGAAGATAATTCATAGTATCACTTGGATCATGCAACGTATATTTTACATAATGAATTCGTACATTATTATTACATCATTTAATTTCGCGATAATAAATTAATATTATTTATAATATGTAAATTAATGTCAAAAGCAAAAAGAAAGAAAATTTATTAGATTATATACTTGTTTTCATTTGAGAGAAATTTGAGAAAAATTCAATAAGAAAAAAGAATCTATTCGATCGAGTGACAAAATTATCTGATGTTCATAACTTATTGAAATTATTGAAAATTTATCATCAGCAAAATAGAGAATTTTCCATTAGCATTTTCTCTTTCGGGGATACAAATGATTTATAAAGCTTTAAGTAAATGACCCAGTTCTATGAAATTCATTTCTATTCGTTCGCATCGAACAATTCCAAAGCGGAGCATTCTCTTTTTTAGTAGCAAACAGGTAGCTAAAATTGTAACTGGAATCAATTAATCTTAGCAAAGACTGAAAATCTGAATAAACCAGAAATCTAATCAGGACAACTTTTCTAATATGCTATACCTTCTCACAAATAAAATGATAGTGAAATAGAATTGTACTCTAATCACATGGTTCAAAAAATAATTAATATTTGTTCATGCATAATGATGAATATGAATGTAGGAAAAGTTAGTTAATACAAATAAAATCTCGATTAAATTTATGTTGTTGCGGCTGTCGACAAAAAATATTTTATCACGCCAATAATCTCCATTAATATGTACGAATCTTTATATATGCGAATCTGTTGAAAAAATCGCCATATGTAAATTACGATCGATAAAGACATTTTTTTTAAGGTTGATTTTGAAAAGGTGGTACACGGTTTGGTGGTAGAACAGATGGGTCAATTAGAATTAATCATTACAGCTCAAAGTGTCCAGATTCGAAACCATATCGAACTCGTGCCTCGAATTGCTACTTTTTCAAAGAAGACATCTGGCGCTCCATGTTTGTACTCAATTTCTACAGTCATCCGGATATAAATTGAAATAATAATAGCATGCAAAGCTAAAAAAAAGTGATGCTGAAGCGTCGATGATATATAAAATAGATCTAAATTAAATGTACAAGGTACTTCTTAATGGAATACTATTCGAAGTAGCTATTAAAATACATAAGCTTTAGAAAAAAAAACAAAATTTCTAAACAAAAAACTTACAGGAGTAGGATTCGTTGAACTAAATAGAAATATTAAATCTTGATGTAAAATTTTATAAAAACATATATTTATTTCGTTGCATGCACATCCAAATAATGAGTTTTATGTTTAAAGGTTATATTTTTTAAAGTATATTACTTGCATTGTATTCAATATTCGATCGATAGATGTCTAATTTGACGATTTATTTGAACATCTGAATGTTTGACTAGTCGAATATTTGGAGACCAAGATTTTCAGGATGTAGTATACCTACTCGAAAGCGTAAATATTTTTTGGATGTTTGCATACTCGAGTCAATATTGAATGTTTTCGTAGTGATCGGGCTCTAAATTATGCGCCCTGAATCACGCGCACGTGTCAATATCTCTTGGTTTTATAGAATAATAGAATTGTGATTTGTGAAACATGACGGCATTAAACAATAGAAAGTTCGGCCCCAAATTCAATATTCGTTATCGTTATAATTTATATTATTAATATGTTAATATGGATGATATGGATCATTTCAAACATGATTCTGCAGATTTCCTGCTAATTAATTATTTTCTTTTAATTTAAGTATAAGATTACTCTGAAAAATAACGATTCGAAAAATTATAATGTTCGAAATTATAGAAAGGCAATATACAAAAATATACATAATCTTTATGAAATATATTCTATTGATATCTTTGAAAAATAATTAAATAATTAGAATTTTATTATTCTAAATAATATTTTGAATAATAATTGTGCTAAAAAAAATACTTGCTTATATTGTAAAAAATATATTATAAAATTATATGATAAAAAAAGAATATTCGCAATATTCTTGAGAAGGATATACAATAAATTTTACAATAAATTTATATTCAGTTATTTAAAAATGTATAATATTATTGAAAAGGATATACAATAAATTTTATATTTATATTCAGTTATTTAAAAATGTATAATATTATTGAGATATTACCGAATTTTTAAATCTAATTTTTTGAGGCACTTTTTCGGATTTCTGTAAATCTTTGGTACATTTCCTTTTTAATGTCGATGAAAAGAGAATTAATGGTCGAAAAATAAGAGGATAAGAAAAAAAAAACTTGAAGAGCAACAAGGAAGAAGTAGCAATATGGAGAATTTTATTGCTGGTCCGAGACGAGAAGTAGACAGAGACATTTCGAAGTAGCCGCGGCAACAAATAAAAAATTCGAAGTGAGAGGAGAGACGAAGTGCTTACAAATGAGATATAGGAGAGAAGGAACCTGAAAAGTCATTATGTAACAGGTGAATTTTGAATGAAATTACACATATCTAACAATGAGCCACATACGATTTGATTACTTAACGTTGACATTTAACGATATCATTTTTCTAAAAATCCTTTATGTGTCGTATATACTGTTATTAAATTATAAACATTCACACTGTATGTTTTAGCTACAAGAACGCAAAAATTTAACAGTTTAAAATATTAATAATTTCTGTGATTATTAATTTTTAAAATCTAATGAAATAAATCGGAAAGAATTTAAAGACCTAAGAAACTATTAAATTTCTCTGGTGTTTAAAAAAATTTAAAATTATGTATAAATGCACAAATTCTAAAATTAATTTCTCCTTTAATTCAATAAAAATTATTTAATGTGTTTTGTGTGCAATTTGTTTTTATATATTTTTTATTTCATAAAATATCATTTTTCACTATATATTATGCGGGAAATGTTGATCCTTTGGGAACCACTGACCGACAGCCTCGGGACGTCAAACGTAGGGCTGCCGTAGAGGAAGAGGACGGCGATCCGATCTCCGATAAGAGTCGCTTCTGTATGTATACGAGCGGTGAATACAAGAGCGCGGGAAGAAGCAAAGGAACCTCGTCGTGCATCTCATCTTTGGTTCTCGAGGCGCGTGGTCAGACATCGATATCTCGCGATGCGTTTTTTCTCATACGGATACGATCGACATCTTACCAAGGAGCGGAGACTAGAGATAGACAGTTATTGATTGATTAATCAAAGCAGATCCCTTTTTCTTGTTTTATCTTGTTATATCTGTATATTTTAAAAAATGGTTATTTACATTTAAATTAATAAGAATAATGTTTTATTCAAAAAACATCGAGAAATCTTGAATTTTTTAACAATTAAATAACAAATTTAAAATAGTGTTAAATAGATTCTCAGAATTTTAAGCGCGCAAAAAAATTCCAATGTTTTCCAGTCTATCAGTTTATAATTAAAGCTCTTATTGTTTCTATTTTGTCATAATTTTGTCAATATTATGATAACGAATACTTGAAATAATTAATTATTAATACAAAAATGAGTGAAGATATTAAACCAAAATGAGTTTCGATGCCTAATAATAGTTCGTGTAATTTTTTACAATATTCAATTTAAATAAATTGCGCGCCGATTATTTGTCAGTCTTGAAATACAACCTAAAGCTGGATAATATCATATCACAAATTAACTGACAAGCAATTCTAATATTAAAAATGCAAATAAGCACCTTTAAAACGCTGTAAATAATTTACTACCAGAAAATACCTCAGTCAGGACCTGGATCTTTCGAATTCTGTGCAGGGGTTTTGATCAGCATATAATTAAATATGATTTTTCAATAGCTCCACGAATAAATTAAGATTCGATCCATTAATCAATCGTTAAAAAAGTTGAAATATTTTTCCAAACGTGTTTCGAAAAACAAAATCAATTAACACGTTTCTTCCACTTGGTTCTTTCTAAATCGATTTTCTCTTTGATATAATTGTTTAAGAAGTGAAGAAAAGTAAAGGGCGGATGACTGCGAGAGTCAGACGAGAGAAGCTTGATTCAACTTGTTAACTGCGGTAGCTGAGTAGCACTTCGACAACTTTGCGATCGTGCGCGGCAGGTACGTACACTACTACTTAACGACCCAGGCTCAACCCAGCTACCTGTTCGACCATAGAGAATGATCGTTTTCCTAACGCCGGCGATCGTTCATCGGCGGCAACAGTAGCGGAAACGAACAAACCGCAAGATGAAAAGAGGAGGACGAGGAAGAGGGATGACGATATGCGAGGGAAAACGAGAACGATGAGAATCGGTTCGGAGATTAACGCTTCGAGCGCGAGAGTCAAGTATTATCATGCTAAATGACTGAAATCAGTGCGTTCGTTCAGTGCGCTCGGTACATCGTTAAACCTCCATTGCGTCGTATTACCTTCGAATAGTAGTCTAATAGTAGTCTAAAAAATATAATGTGCTTTATCGTGCCAAAGTTTTGCTATTATACAAAAAATAAATTTTACATTCTTTCAATTACAAATAGATAAAAGAGTGTAATATTGCTACGTAACAATAAGATCTTTTATTTTGTGGAAAATGAGCAAAAGTTAAAAGTGCTTGTTGATAATAAGTTCATTTTTCTGTGGAAAATTTTTGATAAAATATATTATACATACATCTCTGATCAATATTTTTATATTCTATATATGAAACATTATGAAGACATGAGTATCTATAACAATGCCAAAATGTAATTTATTATATATTTATATAAGTAATTTATCGTCTTAATACTTTGAAAGGCAATCTTCGTAGCCATATTTTACAACCAGAGAAACCAGTTGTATACATTTATAGAGATATTATGTAAGAATTACTAGCATGTATTATATTGGAAAAAATCTTATGAATTATGAAACGCGTTAAATATAACGCGATGGTTAGTACGTGCATATGGAAGAAGATTTATTATGGATGAATAAAACAGTTTTTATATGATATTAATATTGTGTATATATTGTACAATTTAGTATTTCGATTTAATCTTAATATATTGAAACAACATTAACATTTGACTTCAGTATTCTATACAATTTAATATCTTTATTATAGTATTTTTTGATAGTATATTATCTCTCCGCTTGAGAGATAATATCTCTTCTTAAGTAAAATTTCACTCTCAAATTTCTTCCTCATTTTCGCTTAAATTTCAATTTTTATTAAATAAAGATTTTGATATTTGAATTAAAAAACCTATTTAGCAATGTATAAGATGTTGAAGAGTAACCTTGAATTGTTTTAACATTTTTTGAAAACCAGAAAAATAAAAAACGTGGACAAAAAATCCAGACTGCAGATGGATGATTAATTTTAATCAACGATTAAAGTTTAAATTATTGATGCATAATTTGTTTTTTACACAAAATGCTGTAAGAGATACTTATAAGCATTAAAAAAAATATCTTTTTTACACTTTTTTTTTATATTGGCATATTAAAACAATAGAGCATCACGTGTTGCATTATGCGAGTTACTTTTTTTCCTTGCGCCACTCACATATGTCGATGACAACAGTCCGGATGCTCGGGATCACTTTGAAAAGTCCGACAAGCTTCACGTTTATCGCTCACATATTCAATATGTGGTAGTAACTCGTAACACGAGAGACCGGCGCAGCCTCTGAAACGCGAGATGCGCGACCTTGAACTCGTATCCCAGGTCGATCGATAGGCGCCACGCGCATCTCCTGACCTATATAAACATCGGGAATTCCGGGAGAGAGAATACGAGCTGTGTGGCGAGTGCGAAGCACCCTACGAACTTTCTTCATACAGATAACAAATAAAGTATAAAATTATCTCGGATCTTTGCACTTCGACATGTACTATTTTCGAATTTCGCTCTATACAGAAACAAATTTTAACATTATAAACTGTATGATAAATCGCAATGTATATGTAAATCCATCTACAAACATATATTGCGTAATGATTTTAAATTAAAGACGGGTTATCGCATCAAATTGCTAACATGTATACCAGAAACTATGTTAAGGAAAGATCGGGGACTAAAAGATGTTATCGGGAGCGATAGAATAATCGATGATTATATTTACTTATTAGTTTTCAAATTGCTGTTTGAAACCAAAATACATCGGTTGTTTTCATAAGCACCCGCACATCTACAGCTTTGGAAATTTGAAAAACATGATTCACGGGTAAATAAAGCGCACGCTCGGCTTCGAACTGGCGATCGATTAAAATGCAAATTCACCATCATCCAATTAACAGTAAACATGCAGCTTGTCTCGCGCGGACGTCGATTTTTGTTAGCCGGCGTATGTACCAGTCGCGACAAAGCACGATCTCGCGCCGATAGGCAATTAACGATCGCTGGCGAGAAAAAGGCGAACAATTCGCCGCTGGAAATCGCGAATCACTACGTCACATCCGTTGTGTTCCTTCGCCATCGAATTGTCGCGGGTACGATCTGCTTACATTAAAATGGTAAATCGCGACAATCGCGACACTTGGCGATACGAAGATGCACGCGTGGGCGTTAATTACTGCGTTAAATCTGCCACGTCGCAATATTAGTGGGAGTGTTAGACATCGCGATGCCGGCATATAAAACGTTGACAGATATAACTGGCTGTTGCTTGTCCCAGACACATTGCAAGTATATTACGCCCAATAGATAGACTCAGTTGCATCCAGTTGTCTGTCTCTCAGAATCGATCTTTTAAGGTTGGTTAATTTTAATTGTATTTTCCCTGTTTTTCAATTTTTAAAAAACTTAACTGTCCATATTTTTGTTAATTAATGTTACATGTATATACATATTTAATTGAACTGAGGCTTATAATTAAATTGCAGTGTAAATATAGATACATTGTTGGAAAAAGTATTAAATTTAATATAATATAATATAAATCGCATGTTCCAAATGGTCCGTTCCAATTTTTTAATATGGCCATGGGTATGTTAAATGGTAATACTATTATTATGTTTATATTTCAAAAAGAAATGTAATCTTGAACATAATTTAAAGATTATTTGTATAATCAATATAATTACTATGATAAAATTAACATGTAACAAATGTTCATTTTACATTATAAATGTAACTTAATGTTTTATTATGTATAATGTATAAAACTACACTATTCATTTGTTAAAAATTTCAATTCCTAATAAATGAATAATATAACTTTTACATATTAAAATTGCGTTCCACTATTCATTGAAAATCTATAATATACATATATATATAATTTATAACGTGAACTATAGATTTTCAGTACTCGCAATGAATATTAAAACGCAGCCAATATCAATGTAAAAATATTATTTTTATATTTAAGAATTAATATTTTATTATTTTATTAATGTAAGATGAAAGTTATATAGAAATCATAAATTATTGAATTATACATATATTAAATAATTGATATATTTTATTTCAGAATATTATATTTATATAGAAAACATACATCCATGTAAGTATTTTTCATACATATAAATTTCAAAAGAATTTTTATAATTCACATGTATATAATATGATATAAAGATTGTTTAAAAAGAATTCATAAAAAATAGTCAAGTTATAATAACTTCTTTTCTAGAAAAGAAATTTCTTAAAAAGATTAGTAAATTTTCCAACTTTTAGTATATGAGATATACGATAAATCAATTATTCTTACAATAAATAAAAGAGATGTATTTTTTAATATGTCCTAAAATAGGAAGTCAGATAGTTCTAACATTATCAAACATGTTTAAACGCATTAAAACGTATCGATATGCATTGAAATATGTCGAAAAATTCGTTGAATCACATCTAATGCCTATTGCACACTGGACGCGATAAGTGAGATGATCCAATGAAAGCTCTGCTTTTTCTCACGTGACGATATAAAGCAGAACTCTCATTGGATATCATTCGTCACTCATCCAATATGTAGTAGGTAGAAATCTTCTTTTGATTCCTCTGTTTTTGGTTTTCCGGCCTACTTTGTACGGCCACAGGACCATGTGATAATAATAGTGTTTATTTTCTTCAGGCAGCAGAAAATACAATAAAATATAACACAATTTTTCTCCAATCAATTCAAGATACGTCACAGTTGTTTCGAGAAAGCTCGGAAAACCTAAATTTTATTTTTTAAATCATTTCAATTATTTTACATTTTATATTCATTCAACACCACAGACATGTTAAATTTACATAAGAATTCATTACTTTACACAAAAAACTTCAACCAGCAGATTTTTTTTACAGAAATACACAAATTTTCCAACAGTCTATAATAGAGAAATTTAAAAATTTAATAAATTACTAATTTAATATTTATTACGTTTATGAGAACAATCTAAAAGAATTTATAAAATCAATGTAGTTATGTTAAAGTAGAACTTGATGCATGCAAACGTAATAAGATAAATAGCAGCTTTATGTCGCGTGTCATAATTATACAAATAATTTTTAAGATAACGGCTATTAAGATTGTAATGGAGATCTATATTCAGCATCTTTCGGTCTCGAAACGTCGATGGACGCATATCTTCGCATTAAGTAATCTGAATTCTCCAGAAGATTCGAAGAATCCATTAACAGAAATACTATATCGGTCGCAATAACATTTGCTAATAATACATTTCAGTCAGATATTGCCGATCGTAGTGAAAGATGCAATTTATTAATGCAGTATCTTCATTCGTCGTAAACGTTTGTTACCAATTTTACATAATTATATTGCGCCATTAAGTTTTTCAGCGTTTTCAGTTTGAAGTACTGTAGTTTCATATTCGTTTGTTACAGTTTGAATAAAAGCCTTTCACATCTTATGTATTTACCATAGATGTAGTAAGAATAAAACTGCGCATTCCTGTGAAATTGGTACTCTCGGTTTAAAGTGAAGTTAAAGCTTAAAGCATATCTTTCTCGCTCTTTCTCTCTCTTTCTCTAAAGTATCGACTTGAAGAGAAGTATTCAATTATTTCTGACTGACAATATGAGTACAAAAGCCGAGATCAAAAACGAGGATAAGAATGCGCAGTCTATACGTCTATTACATTTACGTCTATTATATACATGTTCACGAACTTCCAATTATTATGACACCTATCACAATAATAAATTATTGAACGAAATTTTGTATCCCAATTCCATAACATGTGAACTCAAATATATCGCGATGATGAATTAAAATTGAAATTTTTAAAATTTTTAAAAGGATTTGAAAATATTTGTTTGAAATAATTGGAAATTACTTAGAATTGATTTTTCAATGTTATATTAGTATAGCAGTAGTTGATCTTTGGTCCTCATTTTTCGTGTATAATTATCATACAAAATATGCAAATATAACGATAAATCGCGATATATTTTCCGACACAAACCAGGACACCATTCGACATACATTCGAGTCGGCTGGCCGAGTCGAGTGGATCGGTCCATAGGCAGCTTCTGATATTGCACGAGCAGAAAACGATATTGATTTTCAGCGAGAATGAAGGAAAAGCGACGAGACGACATACAGCGCGCCCGTGTGCATTGTGCCGTGGAACGAACCCAACCGACCTGTGCAACTCCGTGCCGTGCCAAGGGGGTGGATTCACGGTCAAGGCCGGTGAAACCAACCCTCCGTGTTATCCTCGTGCGACCCTCGCTCTCACCCACCCGGCACGCGCGGCCGGTTAAGCTTTACGGTGGTGTGATTAACGACTTCATCCTCCGCGCTTGTATATCTATATCTTGCGGCTAGAAACGATCAACGTCAGCTTATAGCTTGGATGTGATGCAAAGTTCGCTAATATGTTTATTCAGAGCATTAATATTCTGTGTAAGTATAGGAATTCATATATTAATAAGTATACGAAGTCAATTTCTTGAAGGAAACGTCAATCTCATAATTGTAAATAATTCCTAAAATATATAGGTAGTAGTTCGTATGAACTCGTTGATTAACTCCTTGATTGTGATTGATAAAATTAAATTAAGATAAATAATTTAAAAGTATATATACTTACACGCTCGTTACATTCACAAATCATTAGGTATATTAATTAGTATTCTACATTTTTAAGTAATAAATGGCGTCTTCGTGTAAATCAAGTGTACTCGCCGGTATCCATACGACTGGAAGAATTTCGCGTGGGACGTTAAAGCGAAATTTGCCTCTGTGCCTAACACAGGTTGGCTACCCTACTCGCCCGCTGAGGTGAACATTTTAGAATCGTTGGCACGAAGTCACCTTGGGACACGGGAGAAGACTGGGCGAAAGAGGGACCAGGACGGACGACGGTTTTACGCAAGCGTTTACTTTCCACAGATCTCTCGGCGTGCGGCGAGAATCGACGGAGGACAGACAACGGTATAAAATATCGTTGAAAGCTATCGGGCGTTCGTTCGTTCATTCGTTACGCGAAGGCTGCGCATCTCACAGTGCCACGTGATGAAACTCCGTCGCGTTTGAACCCACCTACACACCTACGGCGGCACTCCACTGCTTCGCTCGCTCGCTCGCCGCATTCGAAACCGCATTATCAGTCCGCTCGAAGAATTAATTAAAAGAAGATTCACACGTGCATCCGCTCGTCATCGGCGCATACAATTACGTGCGCGTAAATCTTACTACCATTTTCATACAGTGCCTTAAAGCGGTGTTCTGGTCTGTCATCATCGTTTTTACATAACATTAGTTTCACGTAAATGAAAGAAAAATTACAATAATTTTGTGTTGAACGTAAAATTTACAATAATTGAATATGTCTAATTTATCATAGGTCATCATCAGGTATCATATTGAATTGATTTATTACAAATCGCTGAACATCCTATGTTCAGCGATTTGTAATAAATCAATTCAAGGTATTCCAATGAAAATCCTGATTTTTCCAGATCAATTAATTTTCTTTAACTGATTGATTTTCATTAATTCGCGTAGATATTATGTTTTGTATTCATGTTAGAATTCTGTGTAACAAATTAATTCAAACGTAAACAAATTTGGAACAATATTATTTAATGCTTTATAAATAATAAATGAACATTCAACACATACGATAATTTCTCTGAAATATTCTATTCGAGATTCTATTTTATGACTGTAGACACATAAGATTCAAGATTTCTATTAATAACTTGCCTTGTTGCATTTTTAAGGAAGAGTTTATACACAACTTTTCTTTTCTATTAACATATCACTACAAACATTTACCTAAAATTATTAATTTAACGCTTCATTAAATTATTAATCTATTGTAATTTTCAATATTCGCACTTACTTTTAAAGCTTCATCTAAAATGATTATAAAATTATTACTAACACATAATTCTTGTGCATACGCGGGAAATATTTCTAATTTTTTTCTTTTTTTCATGAGTGATTTTTTTTCTTAATGAAAGTATAATAAAAATTCCAGATCAGTCCTGAAATTGTAGGGATTTTTCAGAAATTGCTCAAGATACATTAAATTCCAGAATAATTCTAGAATTCAAGTTCATTCCTCAAGTTCTTTCATCTAGACTAGATGTAAAAATGATTATATGATTGCGAAAAATTAAATGCAATTTTTCCAGACTCCATATATATTATAATTACATTATCCATATATATTGTCAATATAAATCGGAACGATTTAAATTTTTCAGAATTTTTCAGAAAGAAACTTCATGTTTTCATCATTTGTCGTTCTTTAAAGATCAAATATGTTTTGTTGAACAGTTTCTATTAATGGTACACATAGCTGATCCATTGAATCATTAAACTAACAATACAAAATATAGGCTTTCGCTAACGTCTACGTTTGCGACGTTTTCGACCGCCCATTGAGACGTGTGTCTCTAAAAATCGACATCGTCAATTACGGACCGCCTCGAAGGCGTGATTTGCATGTCGTGCCTCCTCGCGAATACTATTTGCAGTACGTTCTTTGCGTTGTGCAGGTGACAATTCGCAACGCGTATCGTAGCGCGAGATTTGCCTTCGCAGACTCAACGATTTACATAATCACTGATCATTACGTCGACATCATCAGATTTTCGTGGGCGTACATTCGAAATTGCTCGCGAATGAGTGTTCTTCAAATAATAAAATAACAAAATAATATAATGCAAACGCAAAACACGAAAGAATACATTTTTAATCCTTTGCGATGATTATATATTTTGATGCAATGAATAATTGTAACTAGTGTATGAAGTATTTTTACTTTTTCTATCATTTGTAAAACACATCAAACGAGCACTACATTATATTCTATACTAATAATAAGAAAAACAAAATAAAATGAACATAGAAATAACGTTCTTTGCAATGTTTTAAAAATGCTCATTAATATCAATAATATGAAATTGCTTATCAATTTAATTTATAATATTATGTACTCTAGCTTTAGTTTAGGATCGACAAATAATCGGCGCATAGCTTGAACTGAAAATTATAAAATTTATACAAAAATATTATTTGACACTAAGACTCACTTTGTTGAATTTGATTTTCTTCCTATTTATGTTGTTTAGAATAAAATTATTTATTTTAAGAAAATAATTGAAATTTAAAAATTTAATGTAAATGAACTTATAATTGAACGTTCAAAGTTTATTCTTAAATTTCTTTTACTCTGTTGCTTCTGTATACAATATTTTTCTTTAATATATGTCTTTCATCAAGATTGTTCAACACGTACATATGATATAGTTTATTACTTCCTTATCATTCGATTCATACGAATGTATAACTTATATTTAAAAAAATTAATTGGCAGTAAGTGTTTATGGAAATATGGATTTTTTCATTATGTTTGTTTCTTTTATTCCGGTTTTTATCGGGAAGAAATACAATGCAATATATCATGCATCATTTGCTTTCTTAAGCTGCAACGAGTTGCGAAACTACCGATCTATGCTCGTTAAATCAGTAATCAGCTATCGTTACAATCGTTAACTATCACTGTCTCGTTGCCCTCAACTATCAATGATGACTATCAAGATCACAAATACATATCTAATCGACATATGCGATTGCGTTCGCATCGGAGAATGCTTTCCGTAATTGATACACAATATTCCGCACAATTTTCTTATTGAGTTACAGAGACAAATCGATTAAATTAAAAATATATTAATTTCTAAAGGAATCTTGAATGCATCTTGGAATGTATCTTAAAGTTTGTGAAATCTCAGATCGAAATCTATTAAGTCCACATTGAATGAAAAATACGATTTTGTCATATCTACGTCTTTGTTCAAACTTTATTCAAAACTTTGAAGTTTAATTCGATAAAGTTTCTTAATTTCCCGATATTAAGTAGTTACACTCGGTTTCAATCTTTAGAAAGAAGAAGTCGATTACGAATACATTAAGAAATACTTGTAGCCTTCAAAGCCTCATGAAATGTTCTGTACAGGTAAATGGCGAAGTGGATGGCGGCGGCCGTTTGATTAAGCGCGGTAGCTAGTACCGAGAGTGATCGTTGGCGCAATTACGCCAAATGGATTTCCTAATTGCGGCGCCGTGCCACGAAGAGATTACTCACGTTCGATCGTCCCGCGTCCGTCGAATCGGTAAAAATCGCGATATCGAGCCGTCGTACTCTCGTGCGCCGTCGTGAGAAATATATCTACTGCGGAATCGATCTGACAAGATTAATTTCGCGATACATTTGTCCATAAAGGCAGAAAAGCATGATAGCATGCGAAAATTCATGAAACGTCGAGTTGATTGATACACGAATGAACGAATCTCACGAGTGTTTTCAAATATCCTGATAATGGAATTTCCGATGTGTAATCGGAAAAATAAAAGAAAATTAACTTCTTTTTAAAAATCAAGTTTGAAACACACAAACTAAATTTATTTCCGGTTATTACATGAAAATTTGATTGTTGTTAAAATAATATGATATTCTCGAATTTTAAAAGCCCCAAATCTTCTTAAATACTATTGTAATAAAATTTGAACGTGCTATTTTCGCGAAATTTTACCTGATGCTTCTTACACAAGGATAGGTTCTTCTATCATTGATAATCGTTTCAGAGAATAAGAAACGACCCGAGAAGCACGCGCGCTTCTTCGCGCTACGGTCGCTGCAGGAAAGCAACAAAACGCTCGTGCGCTGGTAGTTGTCTCTCCCAACGGAGGAGTCGCGTGTAATCTTATCGCCGAGATAGCGACTACCTTAATCCTCGCTTATTCTATTTCTGCACGGCCGCCGTCTTTACGTGGGAGCGCGAAAGGCGCGCACAGAAAGAAAGAGAGAACGATGAGGGGAAGAGGAGAGGGGGGGGGGGGATATAAAAGAGTCGGAATGGAGGAGGTGGAGGAAGATTGCAGGGGCTGCGTCGGGGAGCGAGCGTACCGAAAGGCCTTCGATCTGCATAGCAAATTGGCGATCGATATACGGTCACCGACGCACCGGTGAATCGCGCGAGCCTCGAATTAAAGCTTATAACTTTCATGTCCGGCGCAATGTATCATTATGCGCGCGGAGTGCGGACCCAGGGCCTCTGTCGATGCAGCTGCCGCTGTAGCGCATCGCCGAGCGTCGCGGCGGGCGCGAATATGCGCATAAAGCACGATAAATCGTGCTCGCCGATAGACATCGGTCGATAGATGACTATCACCGGAATCAATCATGATCGAGAGAAATCACGTCTAGTTTCGATAATTCGCATGCTCCTTTTTGTTGTGATAATCGACAAGCGGGATTAATACAGGATTGATTAAAATATTGTGTGTGTGTGTGTGTGTGTGTGTGTGTGTGTGTGTGTGTGTGTGTGTGTGTGTTAAAACGCATGAGTGAAATATTAATCACATCCATATACAGGATGACACAAAAGTTTAGTAAAGTTTTGTGTGTTTATCAAATCATTAACCAGTTAACAAAGCTGATGTTACTTCTCATTATTTTGATGTCAAAATGATAAATAACTTGTTAATTGGATAATAATGTTTATTTTTAAAAAGCGATCTTTAGAATGTGTTAGTTTTATTTTAATAAATACCATAAAGACTCTGCACCAAAAGATTTTTATCGATTGATGAATTAAAGATCGCTCTATTAACTGTTTGGGAAAACTTAATCTATAGAGAGTTGCGCAGTCATCGTTGATGCGTTCTCAAAGTGCTTTAAGCTTGTATCAAACTAAAGGTTGCTATTTTCAATATTTATTATTATTTTTAGTACTTAATAAGACGTTTATTTAGTACTAAATAACACTCTATAGTTTGTTTTTTTTTTTAATATACTAATATAATATTAATTATTTGATAAAATTCAAAATTTACAGCCAAACTCTTTTGTCACTCTATTATTAGAATTTCATTAAATTCATCTTTACTGTACATTAAATAATTACGCGTTAATAATTCTTTTCCTAAAGACAGAGATAACTAAATACGAAATTCAATTTTTGGAAATAGATAAACAAACAGGGATAATTTATTCTTGTAATATTTTTTTTAAATGCGATATCATGTATCAAAGAAACTATGAACGAGGCATCTAAAAGAGGATTCGCTCATGGGATTGAAGAACGTTTTCATCGCTCGGTACGTTGTTTGCAAATGAGACAGGGCAGCCGTGACATCTGACACTTCGTGTGCTCCGTGTCCGGCCACTCTCTTTACCACGCAAGTGGTAAGAGAAAAACGCTGACTTTTGGGATTATACCGTTGTATTAAAAACCTTTTGAAACAATGGAAGTAAGTTTCACATGATTATCTTACTTCAATAAATATTCATTAAATCTAAAACGTCAGAGAAACTGCGACTGTTATAACGAGTTTATCTCGAGTAATATGATTAATGTAATCTCGAGTAATACGATTAAATATATGAATAACTGAATAACAACCAATATCGGAAATCAGCATACTCTTAACAAATTAACGGCGCGAATAATTGTTTTATAATAATAAAAATATTTTTTAACGTACACATGTAGGATATATGTATACTATAAAAAATAGAAATGATTCAAAATTAAAAACTTCCATATTTTCTTCGATATTCTTTAGGAGCGCGTATTGTTTACAAAAATAAAGATAAAGAGAAATAATATATGTTAGAAACAGCGTATATAATTAAAATTCATACACAATCTAAAGATGAAATTTAGGCCTAGCGATGTAATGATAAAACAGACTTTTGTGAAATTTCCATTTTTATTCAAATTAACGTGTCAACTTAATTATTTCAAATTGCAAACATTTTGCGTTTCTTAATATCGTTTAACAGTTTATTTGATGTGTACATATAAATAGGCACTTTCGGCAGAATCTCGCGATGTAACGCAGTAGATAGGGGTACGTGCGCGACGGTAACGACAGTACAAGGGATTTAACGTATACGTGTAACGCTTAGCACGCGTCAAAGTCACGAGGGAACGAAGGGAACGAAGTGAACGAGATTGGTCGCAGCAGATCGTTCTACGTGGCTGGGTTAACGCGCGTGTCCGCTCCACTTCCGACATTAAGCCACCCTCGCGCGTAAGACAGTAACCCGTATTCACGTCGCTGGAAGATATTTTCAAAACTCGCAATTCTCTGTGCCGTCGCAAATCCCGTGTGATCACTCTATTGAAATTACAGAACATCTAATAGTAATATATTATATATAAATAATATTAAGAATCTTTTTTTTTAACCGCATATATGAGAAACATAATCAATACTAGAAAAATACCTATTACAATATGTTATATATTGTAGTCTTTTAGAACTAAAGATTGTATTAATTAAAGCAATGAAGATCCAGCTTTGACCGTAATAGGTATTTTTGCAAATATATTTTATATATAATATTATGTATTATATATAATACATGTATCCGGATCACAGTATAGTATATTTTAAAGTAAAAGATAATATTTTAAAATAGAGAAAAAGATGAGTCTTCATTGTTGCATAGACGACATATAGATTAAATAAAGTATTTATTTATTTTAAAATTAAGATGTTCTGCCCTTCTTTTAATTTCAACATTTAAACTACTAATGACTGTCGCAGCTTTTTTAATTGTTGATTTATACATAATATTACAGCTGATATTCATGAAAACAAAGGAGAATCCTTTAATTCAACATATAAAATCTGATACACAATTGAAAAGGCAATGAGAACAGAGAATGAGAAAAATTTCAGTCTATTAGAAACCGTGTACACCTATCACTGTTAAAATTGAAAAATTTAATTGAAAAGTTTAATGGTAACTCTCCCTTGAATTATATAACTCAAGGGCTTGTAAGATTGAGTATAAATAACATTTAATTATTTTTTACTTCGACGTGTATCAAGATGTAAATCAGTCCATCCCTTTTTGTGATTAGTTTCAATATGAACAATGTCCATATTAACATATGCTCTTAGTAAATAATAAATTAAATTTGATATATTTAATTCTTAAGTTAAATTGTTGAATTTCATTGTTTTAATTGAATTAAACGATATATTGAGTAGAAGCAGTGGGGACCTATAGAAATGATTAAAAATAACTCGAATATAATTTGACATTATAAATTTAATAGTATTTGACATTATAAATTTAACAGAATACAGTTTTTAATAGATTGAAATCTGTTATTTCCTGTTCTTATTGCTTGCTTTTTATTTGTATCTCAGGTTTAACATATATTATTGTTCAAAGATGATTATTTAAAATCTACACCTCCTTCCTACTTCCTTTTTGCGCACAACTTGGAATAACGCATTGTATTACGTATCTTTATGGCCGCGATCGAGAAATAGGTAACCGCGATAGGTAAATAAATATTTTCCGCTGGTGCGTTTTCAAACTTCTGCATCGATCTGACGTGCATTTAAAATTTCAATCGCAAGGCGGAAAAGGTCGAGCGTGAAAAAGAGTAGTCGAGAACATGCTTCGCATCTATTTACTTTACCACGCGTGTCCGCTCCACTTCCGACGCTTAGCGCCGCGACGCTTCGACGAACGCGGTGTAACGATGTTAAAACCGCCCTCGCACGTGACAACCGAGGAAAACTGGCTTCTGTGACATCGATTATAAACGCATTCTAGTGTCAACGAGGGTGGAAGAAGCGGCTTTGATATTAAATGGCAGTTCGCCGCGCGATTATTATTTCTCTCGATTCTTCTAGACGAGATTCCATCGGGTGCTCTTTTTTCCGATCGCGTTTAACGCGATAACCACTTGCACAATACACCTCCCCAATTTATAAACCATCTGGTAAAAATGTACAACTCTTCAGGTTTTTGTTTAATCGGTTTGAGTTTTTTTTTATCTATCTCTTTTAACGTGCAATGGGAGCATTGATTAAAGTTGTGACATTAATAGAGCAAGCAACAAAGTTGCAGCAAATAAAACTACAACGAAATATTCCGTTAACCGACTTTCGATATAGCGCATGCCTGTATAATACTACAGTAACCCTAGATTAACGTGACATTTTTATAACATTATAGGCAGCATATTGTCATAAGGGAAAATTACACGATAATCCTTTAGCACTGTAAAACATATATTGTGTAACATCTTACTTTCAATATTTTAATTAATTTTCTTTCTATCATATATAAAACGCGAGCTTATAAAAAATATTTTTTCTCACGAATTCCGCATTAATTTTTCACAATTTTATTGTACATAATGAACGTATTACTATTGAAATATTATTAAAAAAATATTCATAATAAGCTCTTCCGTATATACTCTGTTTTATACCAAAAATAAAAGCAAAGAGATCAACACATTAGTTCGGTTTTTCATTTCCTGATTAATCTGTTAATCTGTTAAGTTTAATCTGATGATATAATGTAATAAAAATTGTACTTCTCTATCTACGACGATCACTAAACTGATGGTTTTATAATGAATAACTGTTGAAGTTATCATTATAAAACCATTAATTTAGTGATTAATCATAGCTAGAAAAACACAATTTTTACATTATCATTGAGTTAAGTGAGGTTAAGCCTAAATCAAGTTAAATGAAAAATCAGACCATAATCAAATAACGTTAAATCATTGTTAACCGTTCTCAAATATTAGCGAAATTTTGCTTTTAGCAATGTTCATGATTTTCCGAGTGATTTTCTGATCCAAACGAGGTCAGACTTTATGATGATAAGTATCGATAATTGTGATGGATTGACGGACATCGTGGGACGTTTTTACTGATAAAAGATGGTAAGATCGGATCGTCGCTTACCGTCGGATAACAATTAGGGGCTGCCGTGCATCCGATCCTTCGAAGATTCAACCTCCTCCACCTTGGGACACTTTAATCGGAGAATACCCCTTCTTATCTATCTTCTTACAGTCACAAATCACAATACAGCAGGCACTGAACTTAGCTTATACAGATACTATCCTTCCTTTCTCTTTATCACAGTAACAATCGAACGTCCGGGCCGTCGTGCGGGCGCACAGTTCGCGGCGTTTAATTAATTTACTCTTGGACAACACAAGTCGATGTACAACGGAAATAATAACGAACAACAACGGCTACGCTCGAGGTCGCTCGATCGAGCGAGCGTCGATCACATTGCTTTAGCACATACACCATAGAAATTTTGCCGATCTCTTATATGGCGGCACTTCACAGCCTCCGCCTCTCGCTCACGTGTGAACGAACGCTTCTGTCGAGATCGGGAATGGCACTACTCGATGACGATGTTCAACGACGATGTTCTCTCCCACGCGGGTTTGATGATCGTAAGCTCTCTCTCTCTCTCTCTCTCTCTCTCTCAAAATATCATTAATATTTAGAGGTTAGAGCAGAAATTCGCGCGGGGGCACAATTAACACGAGTGGCCGATTAGCGAGATCAATCAGGCACATCAAGATCACAGAATTCTCTAGTCCGTCGGAATGTCACCGCCAAGTACCACGTGACAATTATTATCGACAAGCTCGACAAGGCAACATCGAGTTGTCTCGCAACAATCCTTCGTGCGACGGACGATCGCGCGCGTTTTTTTTTTTTACGCGGGCAAAGGTAGTCCTTTCTCAAGAACGACCCTCATAGGGATTCCCCCTTTTGCACTTCGATGACTCCTGGTACGTGGTCCGGCTTTCTCGCTGTTGTGCGAGAGAATGAAAGAATAAAAAGGAGAGGGAGAGAGCGCGTTGGGACACACGGGACACCTCGGAGAAAAAGAAAGACGTGGCGCACGGTCGCACAGCCCACAACACGGCGATCCTTTCAGTAGCGCGGTCTCGCGCCGACTGCGAAGCTGTTAGCTGTGGCGGCTCGGAAGTTTCACCTTCGGCCGCGTTCGCCACCCTCCGTCCCTCTCTCCACGTGCGCGGGCCGGGGCAATCGGCATCCCCCACTGACTTTGGTGTGCCACGGACTTTAGGTCCCCTCCGCCGACGATGTTTAACCCGTGCCAGCTGGCCCCACCATCCAGCTATACGGCGGTACCCTCTCCGAACTCTGAAGACCGGTCCCCTCTCTTAGGCGTCGCGTCAGCCTAACCGAGAGCAATAGGCGCGAGGTACGCGCACGCACACTATCGCGCGTGGGTGCACGTATGAACGTTGAACCACGCCTATCTCCCTACCTCGTGCACGCGACCGACCAGTTCACGCTGTTTTTACTGGCGAAGTAGTCAAGGGTGACCGAGAGCGAGTACGACGTGCAGGGACGAGAGAGGGACCAGGGTTGCACGCGACATGTAGAATGAAGGAAGAGAGAGAGAGAGAGAGAGAGAGAGAGAGAAGAGAAAGAACTATCTTACTGGCGTCTCGCCGGGACTGCCCACGCGTCCAAGGGTGCGTGCACACGCACGCACAGGCATTTTGATAAGAAAGCTGGCGTTGCATGCGCTGTATAGCGCTTAAACTATCCTCGAATGACTTCACTGTTTCCAATAGATATAGCACAAATGGAAAAATTATCTTTTTATCAGACTTTTCTCTGAACAAGCATCGAAGAAACTTCGTTATCGTTAACGTCACCATTATAGTCATAATTTTTCTCAAAGGTTCAATAGATGTTCGATGACGTTTCAGGTACCAGTGTATTTCTACGGAAATGCTTAACGCACATTTTATTTTCATTTATTTATCATTTATTAAGGAATATGTATTTTATTCGATTTATCTTGTTAGTAGCATTCTTTCAAGCAAGTTGCTCGACAAATTTGGAACAAAATTCCGCTTCATTCCGCGAACGCAGAAACTTAAATATGGCCTTTTGGAAAGTTTCTGATAAAAATATCTGACGCGTTGTCCTCTCTTTGTACGACTTTTGTAAACAAATGCTCCTTGAAATATTGACACGTGGTCGAGGTTCTGGCCACACTTTAGACACGTGTCCACCATGTCGAGAGTACTCGCTAAGTGGCTGCTCGACCGTTTGAATTTTTTCTAGACGTTCATATTTGCCTTTTTCCTCTTTCTATTTTTTCTTTTTTTTTCTACCGAAGAAGCCGCCGCGAGGACCTAATGCCACATGGAGAACCGTGTAAAGCGCGGAATAAGTCGAAGTTGATTTATTTTTAGGAACTCGCGTGCCGCGAATACAAATTTAACGTTATCCGTTTCTTCCTCTCGCGTGTAATACGCGAAATTATTATCACGTAAAATAAAGTACGTAACAATGAATTCGTTTGATGGTTTATCACTCGCTTATATAAATAGCGATTGGCGAGCAGTCAAATACGGTTTGCCATTACGGATTCTCGTAGAAAATCACTATTATGTAATTTACTATCGCTATTAGATGATTTATGATCCATCGCGCAAATCTGATAGTGATTTGTCGGCACTAATAGCTCCACAGAGACGAGGTCAATATTCTCGTGTGAACTGTGACAATATACCACGTTCGAAATTACTAATCGCGAATTTATCTCATTTTAGCAATGCTCGTATGATCGAGTGGTATATAATGTGATAGTAAGTTTATAGACTAAAACTGAAATCATAATATACATATACATATATATATATATATATTTTTTTTTTTCTTTTATAGCGTTTTCGGTCCGAGCAGATTTGCACCGACCTGGGTTGAATTAATAACATTACGTGTTTTACTATATTGGTTGACGTTACATGCTTTACCAAGAGTATATAACGTCATTAATCCAACTCAGATCGGCGCAAATTCGCTCGGGCCGAAAACGCTATTATTCTCACTGTCCTTTTACGTTGTAATTATTACAAATTGATAGATTAGAAGCTCAGGCTGGGCTATCGCTTATTGGAATAATTGCGCGGTCCACGTCATTAGCCTTAATGAGCTCGGGTCGAGTCTAACGCCTCTTAGAAACCGTTGCACTTTCGAAACGATCCACACGGCATTTTCTCTATAGTGCGTATGCCCACGCATCTCGTCGCCAGTCGGTCCGTAAAATCTAACGTAATTACAGGTTGATGCGTGCGACACAACGCGTGTACAACATATATAGATCGTCATATATCTCGTTGTTCTCTGATCTCTTTGTCAGGTACAAAGTGACTGATGCAATTTACGTTATCTTGATTGCCACTTTCTCGATTCGATGCCTACGTAATGTTTCTCGATTAGGAAAACGCAATAAGATAGACACCATGAATGTTCATTAGGAAATAATGAATCTATATTTATTGTATCTTTGACAGTTATATTTTCTATTAATAAAATTCTAAAGGATAGATCTGAGTGAAAGATTTAGAAGTGTACATCAATCACTAACAATGATATTCAAGTTTTACAATTGCTAGTTTGTTGAGCGTATTAAATACAATTTTGAAAATAACTATTTCTTTCTGCATTTTTGTTGCAAATTCATTTTTTATTTCTATTAATAGGTTATTTATATTAATGTTATCATATCCATAATATATTTATTTATGATTACAATTTTTAGTTCGATTATAAATGTCGTAGAATAAGGTAGAATAAGATAGAATAAGGTAGATTTTCCGTATTTTTTTCAATGTACTTTCCGGAAAGGCAGAAAACGGTCATTGACTTGTGTTAACGTAAAAAGACTACACTTCCTTTTCTTTTTTTTACGCGCGACTTTCACGTCACATCGCACAAACCACGCGTGCGTATGTACGCGCATTGTGACGTACGCCTTTCGGGCTTTGCACCTGGGTGTATACCCACCTTTCCCGCAAGAAAAAGATCCTTACCTAAAGGCACGCACGAGATGATCCAGCTGTTTGATCTCCGCCATGCGCTCCCTTTTTAGGGAGCTCGTGCGCGTTACGTTAGGATTTCGTAACGGCATCTGCGTTTACAGAATCTTCGCGCTCATAATATCGCGTTATATCAGATTTTGCTAATCTCTTGTGCGACAAGAGAACACGGTAACGGTAACAGATCTAAACCTCCATCGTTTTACACGCTACATCATAGAAATATGCTTAAGGAATATGATTTCCTAAATTCTAGATTTAATGAATTATTAATATTAACAAGAAATAATTTTTTATTACTTATAAAATCGTAATACCTCGCAAAAATTCAAAATAGTGCTATTAATTATCTTTGCATTTCACTAATTTCAAGTACGGCTTCAAATCAGCTGCTTAGCTGTCGACGCTTATTGTGTAGCTGATATCGAATATTACAATATTTCTATCTTATTTGTATTTAAAGTTAAGTTACACTCAATAAAGTTATTAAAATAAAATAAAAATAAATAAATAAATAATAAATTTCTTAATCTTAAAATGCTGTCGATATACGTAATTTTACATACAAATGAGCGAAGTCATTGAACTTGACTCCAAGTTAAGCATTCAGTAATCGTTATAATTATTACTGAAAACTTAGCTCAGCACTTTTATGTATAAATGACTTTGCTCACTTGTACGTAAAATTTGTATTGATTTATGTATTGATAGCATTTTAGGGTTGATTAAATAAATTTAATCTCATTTTTGTGATAATATGTAAGAATAATTTTTAAGAAAATGTTTTTTTCGAGCATTTATTTCACATGATTCCGGTTGTGCACAAATTCGCGTGGCTCGCGACGAAAGGAGTGTCCGCGAAGGATTCCTATATGGGTAGGAGAGAAAGGACCATGGCCTGAGCCGAACAAATCCCGAAATAAATGTCATCGTGTATCATCGCGGTAACGTAATCCCGGATCGCGAAGACAAATGGCTGCGGAATACGATACGATGCACCGCGGTCGGTCGTCCGAGATGAGGAGCCTTCTCGTTTCTCGTATTTACATATCGCGACGAAGGAAGGTTCGTAGGGAGGTGTTCGTCCTTTTCCGAGAGGTAAGAGAAGATACGATACTTTGGGAGATGAACAGAGTGAGACGTGTACGTCTCCAGTAGTATATGATCGACGAAAGACGAACGGTGACTTCTCTTCCAGAAATCATACAGGATCGGATTCGTATCTCGAGATTGAGCATTTTTTTTCGCGTTATCATTTTGTGTATAGTTATTTAATTGATGTGTAATGGATTGTAATAATTCAATTACAATTAGTGAAACTGAGAACCTAAATTAATTTTTTACCATGAAAAGCACAGTTTTATTTGTTTCAGATTGCACAAGGAGAAACAAAAAGAATTTTATTAAACAATATAATTGTTATAGCATGTCGGAATTCGATCGAATTTTGATTGAAAAAAATACCTTTTGCATGAAGAAATATTTTGCGCATCTATTATCACCATAAGTTTAACTATTATATTATTATACTATATTAAAGAGTCCAAATATTAATTTTTCTGCTGTAATATAATATTTTTTTAACAAGTTGTTAATAATTAAACAATAATTAAAAATTTAGTACTTACTGATATTTATTGAGTTTTACACAATAATAAACATCTATTTTCACACAAAAAGCACAATTTTGTTGAAGTCTCTGAAAATTCAATTAGATGCAGAAAATAATTCTGTTGGACTATCAAAATAATTACATAGGACATTCAAATTGATACACTGTAAAAAATAAAATGTTAATTTTAACTTAAAGACGTATAGTGGACTTTCTGCAAAAATGTTAAAATTAACATTTTTTTGTATCAATTTTAACATTTCTTTAAGTTATTTTTAAGTTAAAATTAACATTTTATTTTTTTACTGTATAGCTGTAGAATATAAATCTTTTTTATAAGTCATGAACTTTTTACATAATTTATTTTAATAATCCAACAAAATTATTTTCAAATCTATATCTAATTAAATTTTTTAAATATTTCAACAAAATCCTTTCGCACATGCATTGTAGAAAAATAAATCTCGTTTTTAAATATGTTATTGTTATTAAAGGGTTGAAATCTTGTAGCCGACATTTTAGCTCTGTGCAAGGATTTATACCGGCCCTGAAGAAGGAAAAACAAATCAAACGGTCGGTCATGCGTCAAGATTTTAAGCAAACACGTGCAGGTACGTACGCGCGAGCGCGCGTTCATGTGCCAGCACGCAACTGAGCATGCACGACTATACGGGTATTAAAAAAGCGCGCGCGTTTGCTCTGTCTCGAAGACCTCTTCGCGGGCACGTACGACTCGAAGAGAGGAGTCTTGCTCCGAGAACTCTCCTCCCGATTTAGCCAGCCGTGTCACCGCCTCTGCTCACCTTTGGAAGGTCTCTCTTCAAGGTTGAAAGTCTAACGACCGTCCCGTCGATTTGTCATCCATGATCGAACAGATAAGGGGATTACATGTCGATTTATCTAAATTCCCACTTTCGATCGCTTTCGTCGGAAGAAAATATTCGAATCGAATGCACTCTCATTTTGATGTATATAAAAACGAGTAAAAATTCAAAAAATAAGTACCGAAGAGATGTTTTATACAAGGCAATTTTAAAGTTCTTCATAATGTATTTTGCTGTCGCTAAAAAGAAAACCTACTTAAATCAGTTTTTCAGAACTTAATTTTAGTTAGACAATTATTATTCCGTAATGTTACATATGATTACATATAATTTATATTATTTCATTCAGTTAGAAATACAAATTATTGGAAATATTCTATAATTATTAATTCAATTAATTTAGAGTGACTATATTACAGTAAATTTTTTTGTTAGAAATGCAACACACACGTTCATCTAAATATAATTTAACGTTTAAAATATTCGTGGAATAAACTTGTAAAGTAATATAATCGGAAGGTCGAGCGCCGCTTGGGAATCATAAATATACGGATTAATATACGCGGGCCATAGAAGTAAAGAGGACAGAGGAAACTTAATGCCTGCATCATGAAAGTGGCACACGGAATACAGAAGTAATTTACACGATCCACCTACGATACAACAACTCGCTAGCGCAACAGGTTCCCAAACGTGGCGAAGCGGAACACCAAGAATTCGAGCGTGAATTATGACGTTGGCTTTCCTAATGCACTCTAATACGATCGTGACTGGTCCCGTTTGTAGGAAAGGGGATAGGTCGGTAGGGAAACACATTACGGAGGAAAACGAATAATTTATCGGGCGCGGCGACCATTTTTCCACGCAATCTTCCATCACGAGCGCCAGAAGAGGGACAGAGAAAAAGAGAGAAAGAGAGAGAGAGAGAGAGAGAGAGAGAGAGAGAAAAAAGAGAAGGCTTGGTGAGATGTGTGTGGAGAACGAGGAGCGGAGTGGAAAGCGTAGGCGGGGCGCATACCAGAGGCACCTGCTCATTTACTTTGCGCCGGTCGGCTGTAGCCGGTGTAGAGAGGGAATCCTCATTAGGATTTGCCCCTACCATGCCACTGCCGCTGCTTGAGTGTGTTTCTACCGCAGAATGAGGATAGAGAGAAAAAGAGAGAGAGAGAGAGAGAGAGAGAGAGAGAGAGAGAGAGAGAGAGAACACGATTTATTCCTGAGGAGATATATTCCTGGTAAATCTAGATGTGAATACGTTTTTACAGGATTGTAACATCAGTTATGTAAAGATAAATAATGGCTCAGTGAGTAAGAAATCATATGGACGGGTTCTTTTTATGAAGGACACTTCCGTCATTGCAAAGATTAATTGCGAGAGTGGAATTTTAAAGAATACGTGATGATAACAAAGTGATAGAGATGAGTAAAGATATTTGTCATACTCTCTGAACTCTTGTTAAGTAGTTTAATTTAAAGACAGTGAGTTAGAGTAATATTGAACATTAGATTAAATATGAAAGCAAATAAGTAGAATGTATAATAAAACAAAGATTTCACAAAATTCTATTATACCAGTCTTTTCTTATAAATAAATGAGATATGACAACGATTATGTTTTAATAAACAACAGTTTTAACAAAATATTGAAATACAATCAGAATGAACAATTGAAGGCATATAAGAATGTTTTGAATTACTTTAGTTGTGGGGATTGTGTGATCATCAATCAGTGATTTTCTCTTTGAATTATAAAATCTTTTTTTCTTTGTCATACAACATTTTTTAATGCCTAAAGAGATTTGCAAGGCGACGAAGAGAGGTTGTTCGAGTATGAAGAGAGATTACAGAGGGCCCCAGCACGTGGAAGAACGAGAGAAATTGATGAGAGAGAGAGAGAAAAATAGTGAAACCGCAGCACCCTCCATATACTGCCATAGGCGTGCGACGCAGGGCGGAAAGGGGAGCCTGGTAGGACCCCGTGTAAGATCTCACATAAAGATCGTCGTCCGCACACAATAATAGCCCTCGGGCTTGGCTGCCTGTCCTGTCGCCCGTATTCCCCGTGACCTCGTCGGCGACCGTTATGACGAGACGCTCGCTGTTGCAGCTTGCCGTACTCCGCGTGTAAACCACGCGTGTATTTGCCTTTTAGGCCCTCTCCGCCCCCTCACTGTATTCACGAGACAATGGTACAGGAACAACGAAGCCGCAGGGGTGCAATGTAGCCCTCTGTGCGACGTAGCTATCTCAATTTGTATCTTTCGCGAGAGAGGTGCGCAATGCCGAGTCGCCCGTCATGTTGCGTTACGTCTACTTCTACTAGGAATTGAAGGATCCGCGAAGATAATTATGGCCTTGTAAGATCCTCATCGCGATATTAATGCTCTGAGAGAGAGAGAGAGAGAGAGAGAGAGAGAGAAAGAGAGAAAGAGAGAAAGAGAAGAAAATAGAATTTAAGCGATTTAAATTTGGGTGAACTCTCCAAGAAACTATAAAGATCTAACTATAAAAAAATGTAAACATTTAAAAATTGTAAGCGTACCTAAAATTTAAAATAAATCTAATGTATAAAAATATTAAAAGTAGTACTACAACTACAGAACGTTAAGAAGTCACAGATACTAGTATTTAGAGATAAATTAGAGAGACACTAGTATTTAGAGATAAGTTAGAGAGACAGTTCAATTTTCTTTAACAAAAGATTACAACTTTTCCCATGTCGAATTAGTCTGCGTGATCAAGAAGGATCTCAAAATGTATTTTAGAAATATGTTTTTGAAAGAAAGAAGCTTTTTTCTGGTAAGTTTGAACGGCAACATATGTGTGTATCGCGTGAGTGCACTACAATTCTTTTCGGAAATAGTGTAGGTATCCCGCGACGTGACGATATACGTTGACAGAATTGACGCGTAATTGTACGCTATATACTGTTGCTTTGCGGGCCATAATGAAGCCTTATTATTAACCATCGCCCGCGGCAGATCGCGCCGATGGTTTCACACGCTGCGAGAGTCCTCCTTTCAGCATGCGCCTGGGCGCGCGAAACCTTTATCGCTCTTTTGAAAGAATATCGAGCTCTCCTTTCGAGACGTGAAAAGAGAAGTCGGGCTCCAAAGAAACCTGAATTGGTTCACCACCGCCATACTGGCGATAGTGTCCAATAGTGACGCGTCATGCGAGCACGCTGATATTATGACGTAGAATGAACGTTTAGCATAAAACATCGCAATATGCTAAATTTAAAAAAAAAGAATCATTCGTTATTTCGTATTTTTTTGCGACTTTCTATAATTCTACATACACGTATTTTTTATAATGCAAATAAATAAATATATTTCATAGATGGAAGATTCTTTTTGGATAATAATGTCATTTTTGATGACTTAATATTAAAATTGAAAAGCTTTTTTTATCAAATATTAAAAGATATAGACATTACATCGCGACTTTTAGACGGCTTTTTTCACAAAATATTAGAGAATATTTTCACGATAAATTTGTTACTTTCTCGTAAATCTTCACAATTGATACACAATAATAATTATAATATAAATAGCCAATATGTGTCTTATATAAAATAATTGTGTAGTAATATTAGTGGATGGAGAATGATATATATATATATATATATATATGTATAAAATATGTTAGATATATATAAAATGTTTATATTCTGAAATTTTAGAGAGAAATTCTTACGACATTATTGCTTCGCGGATCGTTTTCATGCGAGACTTGTCTTGGCTGTTATGTAATTAGATGGACGGATTTAGTGTTCCGAGAACTGATGAGAGACCATCGCCATTCCCGGACTACTCCATGACTAAACGATATGTAACAAAAATTATGAGCCTTAAAATGTCTTATTAATCGCATTACTAGCCTGTTGCTTTTGTTCTTCAATTAGCGTAGATATTCTGATAGATATTCTGAATGTGATGTTCTAATGAATTTTATCCAAGTTTAAAATGATATAGAAATAATATTTGGATGATTGAATATTTAAAAAAATAAAAAATTTATATTGCTATAATCTCTCTCTCTCTCTCTCTCTCTCTCTCTCTCTCTCTCTCTTCTAATTTATACATATATAATACTTCTCCTTTAATTAACTTAATTTTAATTACAGATTTCTAAATAAGAAAAGAATAATATGAAGTGTGTAATAACATGAAGACTAATGAAATATTAGACTTTTATTCGTTTTAACAAATGTATGTTTGTAGGAAGTATTATATATGAATAAATGTGAGAAATATATGTATACATTCAATCTTGCAACAAAAAAACAAAAATATAAATATTTGAAAATTTTGATATTCAACAATTCTTAAATTTTATGGATGTAAATGAATGAAAAATGAGAACATCTAATATAGTAAAAGATAAGAAAAGAGAGTTTCTTGTATTGGTTAAATTAGGAAATTATAAATTTATGACCATACAGCGATGACACGCCTCTCAAGGAAAAAAGCTTGACCTGGTGTTAGAAAGATTTATGCTCCTTCAGTTGATTTCCATCATTCTTCTTTTCTCTCTTTTTCTATTGCGGGTGGACATCCCATGATCTTTACAGTTCTTTGAACGGTGATGTCCGTTGCAATTTCAAGGTGCATAGCTTGTGAACCATTGTCCTTAAATGAAAATAGGAACAACGGGTGGTCTATTTTCGTTGGTCCATTGCTCTTCTATCCTCTCTAATCTATCCCGAAAGAAAAGTCAAAGTTTCTAAAAAGCTTCCGAATCTTTGCTACCGAGTTTACAAGAAGCAGTGAAAGCAATCCCCTGTAGGGTTCTGAAGGGCGTGCTAACGTTCTAAAAGATAATATTCTTTTTCTGATTTATGTAAGGGCGGTTCCGCACGTTAAATGTCTGTTTGTCTGCGAACCTCTGACAAATTGGCACTTACTATTGGAAAGTCGGATTTTCTTTGAAGAAAAAGGAAAATGGAAACACAGTTGGATGAACTTTTAGAGTGTAGAGCGACGGGATGTATGTCAACTTGCGGTTCTATGACAGATTTGACAAACCATTGTGTTGTGTTTTTTATGGTTGTTTTTCAATTTGCTTATTATCTCTAATACTATTGAATTTAATATGTTAAATTGATTTATTTTCGTTTTTTTAACTATTTCTTTATGAAAGAAATGTAAACTTTGTGTGTTATTAAAATATTTGATATTTAAAATTACATCGGATTAAAATAAATTTTTATTTTGTTAAGCAAAAAAAAAACGTGATCAAGGAATCGATAAATAAAACTTGCAAAAACTGTTCATCAACTCCCTGTGTTTTATACACTTGCCTACATATTCTGTAATTATATAGTTGCAGTTATAAAACTAAATTTATCTGCAATATATATATATATACATCCTTTGGCAAAAAAATATCCTCCTTGCCTCCGTCATCGTATTAAAAAAAACATCAAAGTTTCAAGAGGTATATAACGAATTACACGCTGAAAGCAGAAACATCGTACCCAATCTTTACTACTGTTCCCTGTTCTATTATTTCGCACTGATTAGCCGTTTTAAGTTCGGGAGGCCTCGTAAGGCCCTGTCGAAAGGCAACGGACGTTATAACTTCCTGATGTGTGGCGTGATAAAAAAGTGTGAAAGAAAGCGAGACGGCGGCTGAATCAGTACTAGCGCTACTTTGATCGAATTCGGGTCACAAAGAGCTCGCTTCGTCACCGGTTGAATAGCCCTGGCTACAAGGAGGTTGGATTAGGTGAGGCTAAGTTACGAGGGTGGAGGGGCCCTAGCAGCAAGACGGCGTCTTGAATGGGGCACGTGCTACCATCGTCGTGATCTTTGGGCCTTACGTCTGGCGATCTGTCTCTCTCTCTCTCTCTCTCTCTCTCTTCCGTTTGTCCGTTTGCCCGTCCATCTGATCGTCTAGAGACGGATCTAGGTCTAGACTAGGGAACTCCTTGATGTTTCTTTTGGCTCGGCTCGCCAGCTGCTCCGCCAAAGTTGCGATTCCTTCGGCACGTGTCTCTCTCTTACATGTATGAATCTTTTTATATATAAACTAAGCCATCCTCTTGACAATAATGATCATCACGGATACATAGCATTACGATTTTGCTTTTTGATTACGATGCGATTCGGTATCTTACGCATTTCGAAATATACAAGAAATTAATAATCTCTGTAATGAATATTGTCCGATGAAAATTAGAAATGTAAAAACAACATATTGATTTGATTATTACAAAAGAGAACAAATAAGGAGCATATTTTTTTTAGAATCAGTGAAAACATTTCCTTCGCTTTTATTACATTTTTAAATAATTAAATAATAATCTAAGTAGAATACAATTAAAATTGTTTATGGAAGACACTTTTTCAATGTATTATCTTATTTTACATTACATGACTTTATTTACAATAATTTATTCTCTTATCACGTATCTAAAATTTTTAAATGTAAGAGCGTTATTATTTTAGTGCTTTTTGTTAATATAAATTTCAAGGATTACAAATATTTCGTATCAAAACTTGATTTACTTTAAGATGCATCGATTTATCGAAAGATGGCGGAATCGTAAGTCTGTACACTCTAAATTTCTTGCAGTGAAATCTCACTCCAAGAGAATGAAAATATCACTCTTGAAGATAAATGAAAATATTTCATTTTTAGAAAAAGAATGAAAATTGGGTGGTTGTATTCTCATTTTCTTGAAGTGAGATTTCACTGCAAGAAATTTAGAGTGTAATGCGAGAAGAAAAAGTCGTGGGAGGGTGCTCGCGTGCCAGGACACAAATGCGTGCGCACTACGCATCTGTCTCCTTTAGGGCAAACGCATACACGCACACGCGTTGTTCACGCGCATATGATCGCTACGCGAAATGTATTTATACGTATGACGTGTGTACGTAATCCAGCCCTTAGGCATCCGTATGTATGTGCAGGCGTGCATGCGTGCGC
>NW_017259279.1:3400170-3412173 GCF_001594045.1 Atta colombica | reverse complement strand
AATACGGTCGGTACATCCAGCCCCTAGTTGCTATGCTACTGGTAGGTATACATACGGCAAGTTATGGCGTATAGCGCGTATTTCTTCAATGTATTGGTATTTCTTCACTGACATGCTCTGTCGACAGAAGTCGCAGTCCTGAATAGATACTTTCGTTTACTACGACGTTCCGCGACAGCCGCTGAAATGCAATAAATCGGCAGATAACAAATTGCCGCCAAGCGGCAGTCTACTTCGATACGCGATAACCAGAATTGCATGGGGATTTATGATCAAATAGCATCTATATAGCAGGCCATATCGAAATTTATGATTTCGCTTCGTTGTAGATACTTGGAATTTCAAATGTATATCCATTTCGTTAGATTCGTTAAATTATAAATAATATAAATAACAATAATTTTTATAAATAATTATAATATTATATACATAAATAAAAATTAAAAGTAAAGAAAATGTTTTATCAAGAGAGTAATAATGTCGAGAGATATAATGAAATAATAAACAAAATAATAAACAAAATCAACAAAACATTTAATTTTTTAGAAATATTTTAAATTAGTTTATATTTAAATTATACGTAGAATAAGTTGCAAAATTGATTTATATTAATATAAAAAATTATTGAAAATTCTAACTGTAGAGCTATTAAAATTTAGACGTAAAATACAAAATTACGAATGCATGCGGTGGATGTATTAGCTATTTTCACACATCCATTAAATAGATCTATTATCGTAGTGTATTCAATCGTTAACTAGCATTGCTATTACATTAGCTCGCGTAACGGCAATGATGGAATTTCTATACAGCGTTTTGACGTATTGCAAACAAACTTCGTATCGAACGCTACCACCGTCATCACCAATAAATCAGGAATAATAGATCCAGTGAAACAAGTCCAATCTCTCGAAGCTACTTTCACTTCATTGTATTCCGCATTTACAGTTTCGTACGCAATAGCAAAATACGAATAACAAATCAATCGATTTCGAAATCTCTTCATGGAGAATGCAGAATTGAAGAATTATTAATTATAATTTCAGCGAAAAAAATTCAATTTTTATAATATAGACATTATTATTGTTAAACAAAAATAATTTTAATTATAATTATTTGAATGTTATCACAGTATTTGATGAATAACGACAGTTTGATGTTATTTATCAAATAATAGAAATTCGCATACTTGACTTATTCTTAGATATTATATATAAAATCTCGTAATTTAACATTTCATTTTTTTTGTATTTCTTTTTTTCATATTACAAAACACTTAAGAATAGAATTAGCTTATTGCTTTTTGAACACTGTTAGAAGCAATTAATTTATTACACATTAATTATTTTGCGCGCAATTTATTTACGGTAATAATAAAATTACGGTAATAATAAAATTACGGATATATCACTACAGTTATAACAATCAAATTAATTAATAGGTGATAATTGATACAGAAAGCTAACACACACACACACACACACATATACACACACGTACATAATCTTTCCAATAATGTTGTGTAAATTTAATAAAGATCCTATATAATTACAAAGCAATAATTGTATATAGAATAATAAACATGCGTGTGTATTAATTTCAGGCATATAAAGTAAGACAATTTTACGTGTTACATTTAATATAACAATGAACATTGCCTGCAAAAGGTTATTTGTTGTGCTATCGAAATATCGAGCCGGAGTTATAATCGCCGCTACTACGCGACGATATTGGAGTCAGAATTTTTCGACAATGGCAACGGGTTGACCGTATCTCGTTGTATTTTAATGTCATTCCAACTGTGTTTTCGTTGGCACGAAGATATCCTGCTGCGCCTGCAGGATTAACCGATTACACACTCGTTCATTCTCACCCGGGCTTATGCGAGAAATCCTCATTCGAACCAATTTCTCTTCCTTTTATATATATAATATTTGATAGCAATGCTGATTACGTGCTTCGGTAATGTTAAGTTATAATTAAGTTGATCGAGATATGACATAAAATTTTAAGATTTTAACATGATAACGAAAGATTATATTTCCTCTATAGATTCGCGTACCTCTGAATCATAAAAAAATAATTGGAAAGTGAAATGATAAAAAAGATTTTAGGAGTTTTAATTATCTAATATCTGAACATCTTTTAATTAAATGATTACATATCTTTTATCAACAATATTTATAAGTCATATTTATTTGAATTAAACTTAACGATAAAAATTGTATGATAAAAAATTTAATTATTATTCCAACTTTCATAAATTATTGTTTTGCGCACTGAGAGAATGAATTTGTTATAGGAATGAAAAAGGAATAACAAATGTGAGTTTTATAGGAAAAATCAATGAGTCAATCAGTTACTATTGCAAATAATTTCTCATAATGTAATAAATAATACACGATTTATGATAAATCAAAATAATCAGTATTGCTAATAAATAAAAGTCTATAAAAAAAAATAGATTTTGCATAAATTGTTTCTATTATTAATAATAGTTGGAATAACAGACTAATATTAATCATGACAAATTAAAACAATATAATTTTTTGTCTACAATTATAAATAATTTGTTAAAAAAGTACTTGTCAAATTAATAAAATCTCTCAGTACGAATGACACACAAAAATTGTTGTAATATAATAATTCTACGAAATGATTTTTCTCTGATTATTCTTTTTTCTGTTTATACAAATAAATTTTGTTTTTATGTATATCATTTCATAGATTTTATATAATACTTCTATGAAATTATATTTCTATGAAATTATACATAAAGAGGAAATACATATCTTCGATCTATCTATTGAGGTTATCTTTGATATGCGATATAATCTATATCTTTATGATAATGCATATTTATAAAAACCGCTCCGTCTAACTTTATAATTAGTTACGGCATTTAAATAAGTGAGAAAGGTGTATTAATGTAACAAACGATACATTTTTTTTTCAAATTCTTAGTTGACTAGACAACAGACTATGAGAGGTAAACACTTAATATATTTTTATAATAATTCATAGATTATCGAACGATGAAAATATACTTATATTGTAAATATACTTATATATAAAAATATATTTATATTGTACATACCGGGAGATTTTTATTAATTGAAATTTTTATAAATTATAACATAAATTAAATAATTGACATTTCTCTAATTATAATAAAAGTCAACTATATTATGATTTACAATAATTATACTGCAAATGATATCTATAATGTGGTTCGATACAGGAATATACGTAATTGTCATCACCTTCCTGGGATTTTGGGCTAACAATGAGGTTATTGCAAAGGAAAATCAACTTGAACAATCGATTTTGAAAGGATTCTATGAGGATGGCATTCCGACAAGATGTCCATATCGAGAGAACACAACCGCGACAACCCATCTCCCACATGAAACCGATTGCACGAAGTTTTACAAGTGTCTATGGGGTAAAACATTCTTGATAGACTGTCCTCTGATCGAGGGAACTCCAATAAGGCTGCACTATAATAGACACAAACAGATCTGCGATTGGCCGTGGTCAGCCGATTGCGTTTATTGTCCTTCACGAAACAAAAATGGCACTTGGCCGCAGTCCAAATTATCTCACGACACACAGAATTGTAGTACATACTATGTGTGTATAAACGGTGAAAAGTATTTACGATATTGTCCTGTTAATACGTGCTTTAGCCGTACATGCCAAAACTGCGTTGTAAATCGTTCGGATGGAAATTGCGATCAATAATGTCATGCAAGGACGACAAAAAATATTTTCATAGATATAATTGCAATTGTTATAATGTGTGTATCAAAAGTGAGTTATTTAAAATTTGCGATGGCGGTCTTTATTTTGTATTCTCCTACCATAGGTAGGTTAAATGCCTTTATAAAAAAAATAGATATTGATTTACTATATTCCGCATTGTAAAATTAAGCTACATTTTCGTCCAAAAAATCAATAAAAAAACAATCCTGATTAAAAAATTATAAATATCATGTATCAAACTATCAATCAGATTAATTATCTAAACTTAAAATAAACTCAGAAAATAGGAAAAAATTCTTTAAAATGATTCTATTTTATCCCTTAGTAAAATGATTAAAAGAGGCATAATGAGATATATGGAAATTAAACGAGAAATAGAATACATAAGTGAATCTGTTTCCATCAGTTCTATTTATATTAAAACAATTTGAAGATATAGTTATCTGAAATAGATATTACATCCCAGGTTAAAAGATGATTTTCGCGCGCTGCAGAGCGAAGGAGTGGTCTATTTTCTTAAAGCTATTTGTGCTGACGTATTCTTATGGGCAAACCGCCTGGCCCGTATCTCAGATGCAATCAGTTCCAACCGCGAAAGAATGAGCGGATTGCATGTCGGCTACCAGCGTTACTACTTGTAACACGCGCGAATTATGTAAGTACCGAATCGTGCGCATGTGCCAACGCGAGCGTGCGCTACTGTTGTTGTGCGATAGTATATCTATATTAGATAGTATACCTCTACTGTCTCTACCTCACCTCTCACTTCTTTTCCTTTTATTCCGCATGCTCATGCGTGATTTATGTGATACCCCACGTGTTTGCCATAATTTACGGCGGAAAGTCTCAAAGCAGAATATCAAAAGACTTCACGGATGTCTGTATCTTATGAATTAAGAAAATCCTAAGAAAGTAACAATAGAGATAAACAACATCAATGCCAGCGAATCAACAATACATTTGTGATATCAATATATGACATTCTTTTGTCTTAATTTTAATTTAAGTTATACTCTAATGTGTAGTCTAATATATTGTAGTATTTCCTTACTAAAATATAATATGTAGTTATATACATATAAAGGATCTTGGATAATATTTTTAGTTGAAGCCAAATGTTCCAAAGATAAGCTCTGTTTAATCTTCAACGCAGTAAATGCGTGTTTTGCTTTTCGAGAGAACCGGCGGTTTATGCCGCTACGGGATATTGGATAGAAAAAGCATTGGCAGTATAGCGAGTTTTACGATGAAACGCGTAACGGCAATACATTTAAAAATAATTGCCGCCTCGATGGCAACGATTAATGCCGGAATTAATTATTATGGCGATGGCTTATTAGATATTTTTTATTATCGCTCGTTAAACGCGCACGCGAGCATAGACGAGGGAGACATGCTCTCGGTACACATTCTCCATAAATGATATCATTCGAAAGTTTATTTTTATCAAACACACATTTTGTTGAGAGAGTGCTCAACATAATAAAGTTAACGCTCGCTTATCATTCCCGTTGACAGCTTTACAGTCAGGCCCCATTGTTCCTGGCCCGGGGATGATGCATGAGTTTTGTAACGCATGTTTAAATAAAGGGGATAAAAGGAACGATTTAATTGTCAACGTGACAGAGGAAACATTAATAAATATTTTTTAAGTAATAGATATAGACAAACACTAACGATCTCTAATAAGGCAAAAGGCCATTTCTTTTTAATGATATCTGTTACCTTATACGTCACCATCGCTGTCCCGAAACAATTAGTCGACGAACTTTTGTGATATCTCTGCCGATAATCTCTGGCGATGTGAGTAACGTTTAAACGCTTCGTAACGTCAGTTGAACAACAAGTTGCTTTTCTTTTTTTCATTCTTAGTACGTCGTGAAATTTGAAGAGACATTTTAGATTTGAAATAATTAGTGAGTGAAGAAAATATGCGACAATTGAAATTTGCTCAACAATAATATTGATATCCTCTGCAATTTAATGACATTAATTGAATGTAAATAGAGACAATTGTAATAGAATGCTCGTAATTGCAAGCGTTAGATTCGTTAAATGAATTAATGCTACATTTCTCATCTCTAATTCAGTCCTGTCTATTTTGTTTGTGTGGTGTAAATATGAGATAATTTAATGCAGCATGTATCTGTTATTAAGAAATTCATTAATAATTCCTTTTAATAATTTAATTTATATATGTATATAATAATTTAATTAATATATGTATATAAGAGAAGTAAGTTTAACACTAGAATATAAAAATAATCGAATGTTTTTCAGTTTGTATGACTTGATATTTCTTCCACGATCTTTTTTGTTTTATGTAAGTAGAATCTGGTTAAGAGAAAATTAATGATATGTAAATTCGATAAAATTTCTGATAAGAAATCATGTTTCGTGACGATCTCACCTCTCGTGCAGATGGCAGCGTGAATCCGTTTATCGACGGTCGTTCAATGATGACGATGAGATGGCGAACACCGTTTAATGCCAGTACACTTCGTAGCCAACACTCCACTTCACTTGGGACTCATATTATGTATTTGTCTGACACTTTTCAAAACTCACTCTTCGAACAACTTCTCACAAAAAGGAAACTGATATATTGATCGACAAAGTTTCTTTTATCGTCACGTTTTGAACAGCCTTATCTCTCATAAATCGTCCATCAGTTTGCATCACAATCGATCTTTCATAGTTCACGTGAAAATAGTTACAAAATAGATTCAAACAAAAATACTTTCAATGATAGAATGATAATATGGAATGAAATACATATATTTTTGAAAATAACTCGGAGATCCTCTTAAATGTAGCGGGAGTATAACAATGTTGTTTACCGCATTTTCCACATCCACGGTCGTATTATGGATCTTAGATCAATAAATAATCCAAACAGACCAAACAGCTCCAAGAAATTTCAAATAATTACAACCGTCGATCCAACAATGTATCATTAGTCCTGGGAATCCAATCGTGACTCTCTTCTCTAATTCAGGAAGTTCTTTCTCGAGATTACTCTCTTAATAAGTTTCCATCCCAACGGAAATCCACGGCTTTTAACCTTTTCTTCGTTTGAAATCAATGATTAATTTGATATCCAGAAGCAAAAGCGGTCATCTTCTCTTCGCGATTTCTTCTCAAGATTGACGTCCTCTCTTCGCGATTTCTTTCGAAGATCTCACTGATCCCAATCGTGGCCTGGCTGTTTTTAGGACACGTGATAGTTCATCCAAGGATACCGAACGAGGTAGTGCGCGCTGCGCTGCGAAGTGCGATCTTCAAACGGGGCGCACGAAAATGACTGGATCAAAGGGGTACGCCGCAACAGGTGAGAGGGAAAGGGAGAGAGGGCGGAGTGGGAGGGATGGTAGAGCGTTGAAAGAGAGAAAGAGAGGACTGGACGATGACGACGATAGTGGTGTTAACACCGCACGTAGTAGCGGACAGTCGGCGACTAAGGCCCCTAAGGAGAAGTCTCACCTCTCTCTCCTCCGTCTCTTCTCTCGTCCTCTCGTACCTCTCTTCCGATGGGGTCTCTCTTTCCACCACACGCGTGGCCACCGTCACACTGTCGTGCGCGCGCGCGTGCATCTCCGCCACGCACGACGGTACCTTCCTATCCTTCGACTCCCTCCAATCCCGCTAACCCGTGCGGGCCACCCTATCTCTCTCCCTCTCTCTCTCTTTCTCTCTCCCCTCCCCCTCTCCCTCACCGCCCCTCTCTCTCTCTCTCTCTCTCTCTCTCTCTCTCTCTCTCTCTCTCTCTTTCATATCAATAGAATACTGCATTTTCCATCGGAACGAATGCACGGGTACTGCGGTTAACTACAGTTGAATCACATGCAGATGCACACATGAGCGCGCGCGCGCGTGTGGGTACACCGGATTCGCAGCAGCGGTGGCGGTGGTGTCGGTGTACGTATCGGTAGGAAAGAAGTGGGAGATGGGACACGCGACACGAGCCTTGGTAGGGAGAGAGAGGGTCAGCGGGAGTGGGGCATGCATGGTCTCCCCTCGTACCTCAGGGCTCCCCCTTCGTAAGACACCCTCTCCTCTCTCCGTCGGATGTCTTGCTCCTTCTCTCCTCTCTTTTTCTACTCCATTCTCTCTACCGATCTCAGCCTCTCATTCGCGAATCGAGTGCTTCTCCATCTCCTTCGATTACTCGCGATACTCCGGTTTCTCGTGCGTTTCATGTAAATATATACATTCGTAGAGCCTCGTTCAACTTGCGAAAAGACTCTTTTTTTTAGCTTCTCTTGCCCTCGAAATACATTTATATTTAAAACCATTTAATACTATATGTTTCATGGAGCATACGCTTTATGATTTGCAGACTCAACAACTTACTAATTAATTAAACCGACACTTGATCGATGAGAATAATCGAAAGTTATATTAGTTTAATTCATCATTTATAAAATCAATGTTATTGCGTGATCTTTTTCACACAAAAATATTTCTTTCAAGAATAATAAATAAATTGTAGAGTAGATACAGATAGGGAAGGGATAGGTGTGTATTTGTATTAGATAGTCGGTTTTTGATAACATGTTTGTCATAATTATATGCGTAATAATGCGCATGAATTTAACTTTTATACACGTGTAATAGCGATTAATATATAATAGAACGTCTCATGAACATGAGACTATCTCCATAGATTATAGAGATATCATTCTCATTAGCGAAAGTGTCAAGTTCGCTTTTAATAATATTATGTAATATAATAATATGATACCGTTTATAAATTATTTTATATAATTTATTGTACTCACCGCTTTAAAATTTCGCTCCTCAGTCACATATGTTGGATGGATTACTTCCACCATTGTAAGAGATTTTAATATAGGCAGCAATAATAATTTTTCTGAGACATAACATTCATTTCATAATATCGATTTTATAAAAAAAATCGATAATTGATGATAAATTGATAATTTCTAGAGTTAGTTCAAAACTAATACGATATGCTTTCATGATATTTTTTTCACTCTTTATGACAATACGAGTTGATAAAAAACATTAACAATAAAAATTCTCGTAAATTGACTAATAATTTATTAATTATTTATATCCAAAAAAACGTTAACTAGAAGAGTTGTCTCCTTTTATTACGAATCCCACTCGACAAACTTGTCGACGCGTCGAAAAACAAACCCACGCGTGTCAATGAACGAGAAACGACTAAGTGACGACGACGATTTTCGTTGTCGACCATCGGGGTTGCAAAACTCACCTCCCCCCCCCGCTGTTCCCCTTCCGATGAGCGAGTCGGCGATGAGAGGGGTGGCGAGCATTCTCTCCCTCCGTTCCCACGCCACATCCTGATACCTCTCTTCGTCCCTTCTCCTCCACCGCCTCCTCGATGGCATCCTTGCTGCCCGGCTCCTCCCTTAGAGACGCGCCCTTCTCCGGGGGTAGAACACGTACTCTATTCTTCGTTCTTCTCGGAAGTCTTCCGCTACCGCCCCCGGCGCGTCCATCGGGGGTTGAGATTTATTCGTGTCCCACGCTGCGCGTAGCTGCACATGAATCATATATAATTTCGAAGCAACTGGTGGCGAAGTTTATACAGGATTCTTTGCTATCCCCTTCCTACAAAATGAATTGTAAAGTGAATTTTGAATATTTATATTGATGGTAAATAATTTTAGTAACCATGATAGATTGATAATAGCATATAATATATAATAGATTATATATTTTTAAATTTTTTAATTATGAATGTATAATGGAATAATTATTTGTATTTGTTTCGTACTTTAAAACATATCTGGCACAAAAGAAATTATACATCTGTATTTCAAATATATTTATTTTATATTAATGTTTTGTTTTGATTTATATAAAATTCTTGTTAAATAAATTGTTGTTTATTTTATTATAACAACGCGAAATTGATAATATAAAAACATAAGGTTATTCCAGCTTCAGATTAATTATGTGATAATTTATCTATTGGATAAACGAAAGAGTAAAAGAATAAGAACATAAGAGAGTAAGAGAGTAAGATAGTGAGCTGAAGTTTACTGAAAAATTGAACAGCCCAATCTTAATAAGATAATTCAAATCTAAACATTTTATTATTTTTTTAATTATTGTTATTACATTTACACACTCAATTATTGTTATTACATTTACATACATTTAATCACTCTTGATATATTTCTTAATTAATCTGTGCAGGATATTTTTCAAAAATAGATTAAAAAACGGGTTTATAAAAAAGATTAAAAAACGGGCGTCGTAAAATAAGATATGTCAAACGAGAGGAACAAAATAAAAGTGCTATGTTATATTCGAATGATTGAATCTGGGCGTGAGTTCATTGCCAGTCACGGCCGAGCATCGATGTTTTAATTAATGTATCGATAGTGGAGCCAGACACAAGTTTATCCGGCATCATCTCGTTTGACGTATCAAGACTGGCTTTCTCAAAGTATGTTACATAAATGGTTCACGAATAATAATTAGGATCGTAGATTTTAACGATGTCATATAATTTTTTCGCAATGCAACATATTTTGTTTTAAGTGCAAATGCAGTTATAATAGCGTAATATTATTTTTTGTGATTAAATAATATCATTGCAAAAATAGTATATTAATAATCTACAAAATCACCTATCAGAAAACTAATTTAGTTTCAACTTTATTTTATTTTCCATATTGAAGTATTTTTTTATTATTTAAAAACGAGTTAAGTTAAGTTATTATTTAAAAACGACTTTAGTTTAAAAACTTATTAGAGGAATTCAAATAAAGACTTATTATTTAATTAGAATTCAGAAATTTGATTTATTTTATCTATAATATATACAATTGATAACTTTCATATAATATACAATACAAAATAAATATAAAAGATAGTATAACAATAATATTATACGTGTATATCTATATGTTAATTATATAACAATTATTATAATACGTCTACAATAATTGTTATTATTCAGTACATCAATTTTTATCGGTGGCTTTAAATGTTTGATTAGTTATATCTTATTTATTTTCTATTAATTACACATTAATTTATATAATCACGCGTCTAAAAATAAAATATCTATCGCACTTCGTAATATGATGTTTTTATATTCGTTTATCGTGGCTAATTTAAAGATAAAAACTGAAATATGTAAATTTAGGAGCCACACTGGCTGAAGAAGACACACACTGTGTGTTGTATGTACGAATTACGTAGATAATTTATGAATCAAATTTGATAAAACCGGGTTATCGGTGTTTGCGTAATTTTCAGTGTGGGCGTTCCAAACACCGCTCATTGATTGTACCATTCGCATCGGCATTGATATGGCATTGTGTTCTATGTCGAGCACCCACCGCAAATTCAATCGATCGAGAACGAGAACATCGACAATTGGCCGCAATTGGATCGATCAGGGCCAATATGACATCGTTCGATCAGCAATTTTATTGCCCGACGGAAAAATCTGTCGTAGATTTCATTGATCCATTTCATGCTTTGATGCATCTGCAATATAGAAAGGTCAAATTTATCGTGTAAAATATAATAGCATATATTGTCCGCAATTGTGGTTGTTTAAAAACATTGTTTGTCCTAAGTAAAAAATATCTTTTATAGTAATAATTTTAATGTAAGAATAAATGTTAAAAATAAAATTAGAGTTAAGTTGAAAGAAATTACAATAAAGAGAGAGATATTTTCAAATTAAAAACGTAAAAAATAAGTAAATATAGATACAATTTACTAAAAACATAGTCAATGTAATTAAAACATGCGATTTTTCTTCTTTATGACTAGAAGAAGAAATATGTTAATCACTTTATCTTTATAACTATAAGAATAACTTAATTTACTGTGCTAAAAAAGTGGCTATTCGGCAAAATATTTTGAATTCACGCGATGACCCAGCGTTGACCTGATCGCTGGATTGTTTTTCCTACACTCTGTGATATTAATATGAGAAAAATACAGAACGTTTTGCGACGTATGACTCCCAAGCATTTATTTTCGAAACACATACGATATGTACATATATGCACGCGATTTTGCATTTATCTGGCGTGGGCGTAGTAATTCCACCGCTGATAAGTAATTTTGTATTTCGTAAGGCAATATCTGAAAACTTGTGGCTCATAGCTTTGTAATCAAATTATTAATCATGTACATAAGTGCATAAACAATTATTAATGAAATAATAATAATGAAATTCAACGAATATGGAAAAATTTAATAGTATATATATATATA
>NW_017259279.1:3396081-3400039 GCF_001594045.1 Atta colombica | reverse complement strand
TATAATATTATATATATATAATTTTGAGGTGGCTAAGCCTTGTCTAAGTATATTTTTTTATATACAAAAATTTGATCTAATTTCATTCGATTGTATTCGATTTCGATTGTTCCGAATAACGACGGAAATGTAATCTACTTTTTTGCGAGCAAAACGAGAAATAATGAAATACGAGGGCAGTAGAGAACAACACAGATCAAAATAATCGGTGCGGCTCAATAAAATTAATATACGGTTCTTGGCGGTTCCTTGCCATGTTCGTGCGTCAGGAGTCTCGGTCAGAGTCATAGCATTCGGCAGGCCAACGAGACGTTCGGGATGCTCTTAACTAAGGGTCTACTAACTTTAAATCCGATAATGAATGTAATCAGCGGAAATAACATGGAATCTACGCTGGTCTCGGTCAGACCGCATCCAGGTATACATTCCCTGACCACAGCGTGACTAATAATTATACTCGGTGAGGGACCCTCGTCTCTCTCCTACGCCGTTATCTCTCGCCGAGAGCGAGAGTGGAGAAGCCGAAAGCCGCAGACGAAACGTAGAAACCAAGGTAGAAACAATGATTCCGTGCATTCACGAATTCCAAGAGTACGGAAACTTGTATGATCGAATTAGTGTTGTAAATAATGAACGCGAGTTTTCTTTTTGCATTGAAACGCGAATTGTACTTGAAACAAAATTGAAATAATTTCTCTTTAAATTAAAAAAGGAATTACAAAGAGAAAGCAAGAACATTTTGTTCTGAGTATTTAATCAACAGTAATTATATTTAATAACATATTATGTTTTACTGGGAGGAAAAAGCATTAAGTTTAAAGATAGTTTTGAGATAAGAAGAAATTTATTTTTATATCTTGCCATTTAGATCACAAATACAATATATTGTAAATATTTCATCACATATAAATATAAGAGAATTTTGTATATTTGTCTAGTAACAGTACAAAATGTGCGCTTTCATTGAGGTTCAATGAATTACACTAATTGTGTGTTTATGTCAATCATAAATATCTGTTTATACATTATAAATATCTTGCATTAAAATCTCATTCCAAGAGGGTGAAAATACAATCACCCTTGAAAAAAAAATGAAAATATTTTACTTCTTGAAAAAAGTGACGCTCTTTACTCTTTTTAGAATGAAATTTTAGCTTTTTGAAATGAGATTTCACATTTTTGAAGTGAAAATCCATTCTAAAAAGTGTGAAAGTTGTCATTCTTTTTTAAGAAGTGAAATAAATGTTTTCACCTTTTTTCAAGGGTAGTTGTACTTTCATTTTTTTGGAATGAGATTTCACTGTAAGAAATTTAGAATATACGTCTTATAGTACATACTTTTGAAACTACAATGTAAGGTCCATTTCATAACATCAATGACAAATCGGATATCAATTACAAATGCCTTTCAATCGTATATCGTTCAATCGACATCAATGTTATAGGCAGTATACACAATAGGCACGCGCGCACGAGCAACATACCTGTCGACCTCGCAATGCCAGCAAGCCGCGAATAACGGTAGTCTTAATTGAATTATTGTTTCAGTTAATGTCGACATTCATCATAAGAGTATACACACGGTGTCGGACCGAGATGAAGAAAACACGCATCCCGCCCAAGGAGTTGCGGCTCGCTCACAAAAGCGCAGAGCATTCATCTTCTGTCGTGTATGTCATGAACCGCGACACGATGGCCGTTCTCTCTTTTCTCTTCTCTCCTCTTTGCAAATGTAAAAATGAATTTACTCGATCTTTTAAAGAAAATAAATTTATTATAATTTGGATCGCGGATCGATTCTTTAAAAATCATTTTAATACTCAATGAAAATTATCTGTGTTATTTTCAACCGTTCAATATGAAAATAAATGATTGTTAAAAATTTCATCAGATTATATTGAATAATCCATTTCTGATCACATATCATTAAAATTTTACATTCTTTGTCTTATTTAGGAGTTCCGGCAAAAACAAACACGAGAAATTAACTTAATAATTACTAAATTGCGAGAATACACAGATACAGTGCATATGAAAGAATATTCGTGATACACGCAACTTCTGGCGTGGAGTGGTTATTAATTTCATTCAACCAATGAAATAAATGGACTGTTTTCTTATGACAACCGGCCACAACAACGATCATCTAACGGTATTTCAGACAGATATATGTATGTTGATGTTTGAGAAAAGAGAGAAAATAATATAATCTCGCATTTTTTATTCTAATAAAATATTTGGAAATGAATATTAGGTATATATAAGAAATTTTGTAAAACTTTTTAATTATTATAAATTTGTATTTTACATAAACAGATGATGGATAAATTTGCATACCAGCACAATTATGTATTTAATTTTATACGTATTAAATTTATATAAATATATTTACTAATGAATAAAAAAAACATAATCACATGAGTATTTACAATCTTATGATGCATAATTTTAATGATGCGAAGTACTGTTTACATGACATTTACGTACAGAAGACATTTACATTCAGAAAAACGAGTCCCAATACCAAAAGCAATCTAAATATTAAACTTTATTGATACTTAATTTCGATCTTAGTAAATCAAGCCAACTATGAACAAGAACATGCATAACGTATGCGATATAACAAATGATTGACGCGGACAGACAACATAGTTGTCGACATCATAAACAATTAATCATGAAGTGTCGTCGATACTACATTAATTAAACATTTTCACATTACTGCAATCCGATAATAGTCAATGTTGCAATTCTATGTATTGAACTGTGACGTCTTACATATTTTTTTATCGTCGACAATATACGAGTTTTGCGAGGAATCGTTTTATCGATCACGGCGATCGTTCAAGCGTATCGAACTCCACCTCTTTTAGTCACGGTACACACAATGACAACTTCTCAGACAATTTTGCAAGAATCTATATAGATATAAATATATTTGTCATTAATTATTTGCTGCTATGATCAAAATCAGTACATTTGTACTATATTGATGTAATACTGATTGAAATTAAAAGATTAATGGGTTAACAACGTCAATGCTATATAAAGATAATATCTATATTTTTATTTCTTTATGTGCGATAAACAATAATTGATGCTAAATATTTTTTTATGTCAATAATTTCTGTGATTAATTGATATTAATCTTTTTTAAAATTATATTCTAAAAACTATATTCTTATAAGATGAGAAAAGACTTTTCAACTTTGATGAAAATATTTTCTTGAATTTCTGATTTTCGACTTAATAAATAATATTAACTATCCGAATATTGCTAATAATACCAATCCCAGTAATACATATCGATTTTATATATATTTCTGGTTGTAAAACATATACATTTATGAAACGCATATAAAACGTACATGAACCAAAGTGTTATCTGTGAAATATTCCGAGAAGATGTTATAATATAAATATAAGCTTTTGAGCTGGTTATGTTTAGATCTAACGGTGATATTACTATGGAGTGGGAGCCAATTGCAAACAGATCCACACTTCGTTGTTTGGTATTTGCATCGCTTGTGAAAATCAGACTGCGTCGATCGTGCGCGGTCGAATAAATGAATTTAGATTCGTAAGTTTGCCGAGTGCAGTTTCCATTGCTAGGTTGGACCTGAATTCGCTTAGCAACACGCGCGCATTTCATATTTCGGCCGTCGTTGCGAATAATAAACAATCACTCCCCGTGCTATTTTCTACATCACTTTTATCCATTACGCATTAGATGTTAAGAGATTTCCATTAGATATTATGTATACGTTTTATCACATTTCTATTGCAATTTTTTATCTGTTACATATTTCAAGAACTTTTATATCAAACTTAGATACTCAATAACTGTTTGTTGTTTCATTTCTGATTAAAGAATAAATAATTGCTGAACTGTGATAGTAATGAATATTGAATAATTATTATTCGAATAATTATTAATCTGATTAATTATTAATTATTT